>NC_069502.1:855082370-855353737 GCF_027579735.1 Bombina bombina
CCAAAGAAAACTGCTCTTTTACCAGCCCTTAAGAGGGCTTTTGGCGGGGCTTTGTCACAAAGTAATCAGCTCTTTTGCCTACAATCTAAATCCCCCTACACCGCCGCCACCTATAATAAATGTATTAACCCCTAATCTAATCCCCCTACACCGCTGCCACCTATATTAAACACATTAACCCCTAATCTAATCCCCCTACACCGCCGCCAGCTATATTAACTATATTAACCCTAATTATATTAGGGTTAATATAGTTAATATAATTATTATATTATATATATTAACTATATTAACCCTAATTATATTAGGGTTAATATAGTTAATATCGTTATTATATTATATATATATATTAAGTATAATAACCCTATCTAACTCTAACATCCCTAACTAAACTCTTATTAAAATAAATCTAATATTAATATTATTAATGAAAATATTCCTATTTAAATCTAAATACTTACCTATAAAATAAACCCTAAGATAGCTACAATGTAATTAATAATTACATTGTAGCTATTTTAGGGTTTATATTTATTTTACAGGTAACTTGGTATTTATTTTAACTAGGTACAATAGCTATTAAATAGTTAATAACTATTTAATAGCTACCTAGTTAAAATAATTACCAATTTACCTGTAAAATAAATCCTAACTTAAGTTACAAATACACCTACACTATCAATAAATTAAATAAACTACAAATATCTAAACTAAAATACAATTAAATAAACTAAACTAAATTACAAAAAAACCCCCCCACTAAATTACAAAAAATAAAAAAAAGATTACAAGATTTTTAAGCTAATTACACCTATTCTAAGCCCCCTAATAAAATAATAAAGCCCCCCAAAATAAAAAAAAATCCCTACCCTATTCTAAATTAAAAAAGTTCCAAGCTCTTTTACCTTACCAGCCCTTAAAAGGGCCTTTTGCGGGGCATGCCCCAAAGAAAACTGCTCTTTTGCCTGTAAAAAAAAAGAACCCAACACCCCCCCCCAACATTACAACCCACCACCCACATACCCCTATTCTAAACCCACCCAAACCTCCCTTAAAAAAACCTAACACTACCCCCCTGAAGATCTCCCTACCTTGTCTTCACCCAACCGGGCCAAACTCCTCATCCGATCCGGGCGATGTCTTTATCCAAGCAGCAAAGAAGAAGTCTTCATCCCGGCGATGTCTTTATCCAAGCGGCAAAGAAGAAGTCTTCATCCCGGCGATGTCTATATCCAAGCGGCAGCAAAGTCTTCTTCCATCCGGCAGCATCTTCCATCAAGCGGCATCTTCAATCTTCTTTCTTCGCTCCTCCGACGCATGCGTTAGGTGTTAGGTTTATTTTGCAGGTAGTTTAGGTAGTTACGGGGCTCCAATAGTCAGCGTAAGGCTTCTTACAGCTGCTTTTTGTGGCGAGGTGAAAATGGAGTAAGATTTCTCCATTTTCGCCACGTAAGTCCTTACGCTGTATATTGGATACCAAACTGCGCGGGTTTGGTATACCTGCCTATGGCCCAAAAAACTACAGGCGATGGCAGAAATATACGGGCGTAACTTCTAGGTTACGCCGTATATAGGATACCAAACCCGCACAGATTTTGGCGTCGCCGGCTTTTGCGGGCGACGATTTATATCGGATCGAGCCCCAGATATATGGTAATCCATGATAAACAGCCATTGGTTCATATCCACAGACCCAACAATTAGAAACATTGAGATTCTGTCCATAGGTCCCAAGAGCACTAATATAAACATTTGAGTCCCTTATTAATAAAATGTCCAAAAGTATATACATCACAAGTCCTGTTTGTCCATAGTCCATCCTTAGATAAATTAATTGTCTGTGAGTCTCTCCTTGCGGCAACAGAGATGTAGATTCATTGTCCTTCTTTTTCACAGGTTTTTCTCCAAAATGTCCATTAAGAGCTAATGATGATGTACAATGTTTAAGTTCTTTAAAAACCTGTATGAAAAGTGTACACGTATGTGCATATGCATTTTTCAATGCCATTGCATTCAATATCTGTAAAACAGAAACAAGTGCGAGTTAAAGGGACAGTTTACCCAAATTAAAAATATTTTTTAATCAAAACTGCTGGCATAGTTAAATATACTAGTGCTGAGCATACAATAAACATCATTTTATTTCTCTGTAAATATTTTTTTGAAGTCTCTGATTTTAGATCATATTACCTATACCCCTTTGAATATTTTTGGCCGTGCGGCCACTCTGGTCTCCCTGCCTTCAGTGCATAGAGCATGCTCCACCCCCTGGCTCCGTGTTAAACAGTGAGCATTTTTTTTTATTTTTAGTGCTGGTGCTTTTCTACCTAGATCATAATGCAGCTGGAATAAAATGTTGTGTGAGCTTCAATCAGCTGGAAAGCATAATGTTACTATTTTACCCACTGCTAGTCTCGGGAATCACGGGCTGTAAAAAATTGAAGGTATGTGCAAACTGAAACATTGTATAAGATCTTGACGCTGCAAAACAAAGACTGCAGACAGCTTTAACTGATTTTGAGTTAGTTTGCATTAGGAGAGGATCGTATTACACTGCCTAAATGTCTATTTTCTAAACGTCAGTTGCAGGTTGTATATAATGCCACAATTAACTTTTTAAAGGTCTCTGTATAAGGTGTATTGAAAAACAAACTGAAACATAAAGAAAATCACCCAGGTCCTATGTAATTGTGCTTCCAGAGACCGTTAAATTAAAATATCACTCCCCACACTTTGCATTTATTTTGTTAGCTGCTGATTAGCGGTCATTAGCATATAATTTATTAACGCACTTTGATTGGCCATGGGGCGGGGTAATAGAGTATTGTAGCATTGCCCTTTTATCAGGGTGTTCCAGGGACATTGAGCTGAACTGCAAAGAAGAAGACAAAAAATGTAAAAAAATATAGTTTACAAACTTCTTTATTTATGTATTATCATCTCCATTAGTTGCTAATATAGTGTTATTGTTGCTAATGAACTCCTTTCCCATAAGTAAACTGGTCCTTTAACTGTAGGTTTACATTGATCAATGTGTACACACAAAGAATGTTGCTTTCTTTTGTTACAAGTATCACGTGCTATAACTAACAATAGCTTTTTCTGAATCACATAAGGACCTTCCCAACCAGCATGCCATGGACCTCTGTTTCTGAAAGTTTTTAAGAACCTTTAACTGATTCTGGAACTGATTCAGCCATACAGTTTGTTTTATAAACTGTTTTATTGGACCTGGAATAAATAATGTCTCCTGGATATGTTACATGCATTTCTCTACCATATTATTCATAAGGTGTTACCTGAGTTGTAGCATTAGGAGCAGAACAAATGGAAATCAGGATAGCGGGTAAATGTTGTACCCAACACTTTCCTTTATCCTGAATAGCCTTGCGTAACCTTTATTTAATAGTTCTGCTCACACCATCCCAGCTGATTGTGGAAGATAAGGTACATGAAACCTTTGTTGTATTCCTAACAAAGCACACAAAGCCTGCATCACTTTCCTATAAAATGAGTACCTTGGTCACTTTCATGAATCCTAGGAAAACCTCAAATAGAAAATATAGATGTCCATAATGCTTGTGCAGTATTTGTCTTTAATGGAACTGCTTCTACCCACTTAGAGAAAATATCAACAACAACCAAACCGTATGTCTATCCCCCTTTTGCAGGTGGCAAAGGCCTAATAAAATCAATTTGTATTGCTTCCCAAGAACAAGAAGTTACTTTTTGCGTAACAGATTTTTGTCGCTTTGGCCTAGGCGCATTCTGCAAACATTCTTGTGTCACTTCCTCCCAAATCTTATGTCAATTTGGGTGAAAATACTTTTTCTTTACCATGCTGTATAATTTGTCTCTCCCCACTTGTCCTAACACTTCATGGTTGAATTTAACCATTTCTGTACACAAAGGATTAGGAACATATGGTAACAAATTTCCAGTCTGCCTTTACTCCATAATTCTGTGTTGAATTCTTTCTAGATTTTCCTCCTGCAATTTTATCAAATCCTGTAATGTATCAGTTTTAGGATTGTCAGGTGTAACAGTTGATAAAACTAAAACTTCTTGAAGATATGGTTTACCCACCAATGCTGCTTTTCTTGCTGCCTGATCTGCAATCCTATTTGCAGTTATTATAGGACTGTCTCCTGACTGATGTGCCTTCACTTTTATCCTAGCACATCTTGATAGTGTATATTTTTCTATTTCAAAAAAACTCCAGTAAAATAGACCCATGCTTATAGGGTTTGTTTTGAGAATCTACCATTCCCCTTTTCTCCTAAATCGGCAAATGCAATGTCAATGCTTTGTGAACAAAACTGCTGTCTGTATAATTATTAGTGTAACCATTAGATAACTGTATTGCCTTTTTAACATCTACCAATTCTGCTCTTTGTGCAGACATATTTCCTGGTAAACGAAACGTATATGTGTGACCATTATTTGCATCATATACAGCAAATCCTGTATGAAAACTGCCATCTGAAAAGGATCTAGCTCTGTCTACAAAAAAATTGTTAGCCTTTTTATACCCATGTGGAATCAAAGTGAATGTAGACATTTTCTCCTGTTCCACTTGGGACATACAATCATGTACCTCGCCAGGTATCTGCATTAACTGAGGTAAAACATAAGTAGGGCTAATCTGAATAGTAATTCTTTCTGCTTGCATGCACAATACCCATTGAGCTACACATGCAGAATGACCTGCTAAATCCTCAGCAGACCGTTGTAACAATTTCAACAACGAAGGAGGTGTCTGTACAATATTTGATTCAAAGCATGTGATATGTTTGACTGTGCCAACAGCCCATGCAACAGCCATTAGCTGTTTTACACATTCAAACATCTTTCTCCACAGGTGACATCAGTTTAGAGAAGTAACCAATGGGTCTCAGTAACCCATGTTGTTTCTGCAATAACACAGCAGAGATGGATTAATCTCTAGCATAACATTGTAGAACAAAAGGTGTGAGAGGGATAGGTGATGCCAAAACAGGATCCGTTGTAAGGCACCGTTTCAATGTGACCCATGCATTTTCTGTCTTATCTGTCCACTTAAGAATATAATTTTGTTGATCTCTCAGTAACTCTTATAATGACTTTGCCTTTTCTGCCATATCCTGAATAAAATCATGACAAAAATTAATAAGACCCAACAATTTCCGTTAATCAGTGACCGTATTGGGTCTAGGCATTGGTAATATAGCTTGAACTCTCTCTCCTTTTGGTGACCTACCCTCACTACCTACTTGGAGTCCTAAAAAAGAAACTTGAGACTGTAACAATTATACCTTAAATGGATTCATTTTCAATTCTGCCTCTTGCAGAGCCTGGCAAAGATCATGTAAAATAATAAGATGTTCCTCCCTAGTCTCAGTCTGTATCAGCAAATCATCTACATATTGTAAAATGTCATCTCCATAATTTCTCTGCCAGCACCTTATGGCAATAAAATGGTGAAAACCCATAGGTAATTGTCACAGTTCCTCTTCAGGAACAGGGGTTGGGTTTCTATTCAAATATGTAAATTCTCCCAAAGAAGGAAAATTCTTTCAGACCAATTTTGGATCTGAAAACTTTAAATCGATTTTTAAAAGTCCCAACTTTCAAGATGGTGCCTATAAGGACTATTCTGCCTTTTGTTCAGCAAGGTCACTTTATGTCCACAATAGACTTAAACAGGCCCATTTATCAAAGGGCTTGCGGACCTGATCCAACACTGCGGATCAGGTACGCAAGACCTCGCTAAATGCGGAGAGCAATACGCTCTCCGCATTTAACATTGCACCAGCAGCTCACAAGAGCTGCTGGTGCAACACCGCCCACTGCTGACTCGCGGCCAATCGGCCGCTAGCAGGGAGGTGTCAATCAACCCGATCGTATTCGATCGGGTTGATTTCTGGCGATTCCTGTCCGCCTGCTCAGAGCAGGCGGACAGGGTTATGGAGCAGTGGTCTTTGTGACCGCTGCTTCATAAGTTGTGTTTCTGGCGAGTCTGAAGACTCGCCAGCAACACGGCCCTTCAAGCTCTGTACGGAGCTTGATAAATGGGCCTGAAAGAGACAGTCTAGTATAAATTAAACTTTCATTATTCAGATAGGACTTTTAATTGTAATCAACTTTCCAATTTACTTTTATCATCAAATTTGCTTTTTTCTCTTGGTATTCTTAGTTTAAACTAAACATAGGTAGGTTCATATGCTAATTTCTAAGCCTTTAAATGGCTGCCTCTTATCACATGCTTTTTAAATCTCTTTTCAACACAAAGAGACAGAAAGTACACGTAGGCCATATAGATAACTCTGTGTTCAGGCATAGGGGGTTATTTAAGATTTAGCACAAAACAATGCTAAATTTAAGACAATAGATAATAAACAGTCACAGTCATGTGATCAGGGGGCTGGAAGAAGGTTCCTAGATACAAGGTAATCACAGAGGTAAAAAGTAGGGTTGCACCGATACCATTTTTTTATGACCGAGTACAAGTGCCGATACTTGTTTTCAAATACTCGCCGATACCAATTACCGATACTTTTTTTTTTTTAAATGTCATGTGACAGTTTACCAAGCACACTACAGACTAATTATTTAAGATTCCTTCTTTATAATTATAAAGGACTGTAATTCAATATGAAATAATAAAACAGTTTTATTTGTCACAAAGTTCACTGAACATGTTTATAAATAAAAATATTACAATAAAATATTAAATATAAAGGGGTGATACAATTGGGTTGTAGGGCTGTTATATAACATCAATCTTACATTTGTATGGAGGTTTCGACTCTAAGTTGAACAGTCTTTCACTTTCCACACTACTGCATGGGGCAGAAAGATATTTTTGGCCCATTTTAGCCAGAGCTGGAAATCTGTTTATTAACTGCCCAGTACTTCAGGGGTTTGTCTGAATGAGGTACAGTGATCTCTCCTACAATAATACAAATAAAAGCAATTTGTATTGTCAGAACAGTAGTAAACAATTTTTAGTTTAGTCTCCACTCCAGTTTAAAATAAAATGGGAACATGCAGTTTGAAAAAACGCCACAAGATAGCATATGGCTAGGAAGTGGAGGTATCGGTTTAAGTATCGGTGCATTTGCACGAGTACAAGTACTCATGCAAATACTTGGTATCGGTACCGATACCGATACTAGTATCGGTGCAACCCTAGTAAAAAGTATATTAATATAACTGTGTTGGTTATGCAAAACTGGGGAATGGGTAATAAAGGGATTATCTATCTTTTAAAACAATAACAATTCTCTGGTAGACTGTCCCTTTAAAATCACTATCAATTTCTGAGATTCACTTTTCTAGACAAACATTACCAATTTATCGCTCTTCCATTTGGCCTAGCAACAGCTACGAGAATATTCTTAAAGGTTCTAGGTGCCCTTCTATCTGTATTTAGAGAGCAGGGTATTGCAATATTTCCTTATTTGGACGATATCTTGGTACTAACTCAATCTTTTCATTTAGCAGACTCTCACACGACACAACTATTGTTTCTTTGAAGACTTGGTTGGAGGATCAATTTATAAAGGAGTTTCTTGATTCCTCAGACAAAGGTCACCTTTTTAGGTTTCCAGATAGATTCAGTGACCATGACTCTATCCCTAACAGAAAAGAGACAATTGAAATTGGTTTCAGCTTGTCTAAACCTTCAGTCTCTATCATCCCCTTCAGTCGCCATGTGTATGGAAGTGTTAGGTCTCATGATTGCATCATTGGACGCAATCCCCTTTGTTTGTTTTCATATGAGACCTCTATAACTTTAAAAGTTACACTAATGGTGCAAGGATTACACTCAGATATCCCAACTGATATTCTTAAATCACAATGCACAACTTTCTCTTACTTGGTGGTTAAACCACCACTTTATTTTTCAAGGGGCCTCATTTGTTCATCCTACCTGGTCTGTAATCACAACAGATGCAAGTCTTACAGGTTGGGGAGCTGTCTGGGGTCTCTGACAGCACAAGGAGTTTGGAATCCTCAAGATACAAGGTTACTAATCAATATCCTGGAACTCCGTGCTCTATTCAGAGCTCTTAAGGCTTGGCCTCTATTAAAGAGACAACCTTACATTGGTTTTCAGGCAGACAATATCACAACAGTGGCATATGTCAATCATCAAAGGGGACTCACAGTCTCCTAGCAATGAAAGAAGTATCTGGAATACTTTTTTTGGGCGGAATCCAATTCTTGTTTAATCACTGCGATTCATATCCCAGGTATAGACAACTGGTAAGTGGATTATCTCAGCCATCAATCTCTACATCCGGGGTAGTGGTCTCTCCATCCAGATGTGTTCTATGAACTTGGACAGATGTGGGGCCTTCCAGAAATAGATCTGATGGCCTTTCATTTGAACAAGAAACTTCCCAGGTATCTCTCAAGGTCCAGGGATCCTCAGGCGGAAATTTTAGATTCTCTAGCAGTACCTTGGTCTTATCAGCCTGCTTACATTTTTCCCCTCTGGTTCTACTTCCAAGAGTGATCTGAAAGATCATTATGGAACAATCTTATCTGTTTCTGATAGCCCCAGCATGGCCTCACAGGATTTGGTATGTGGACCTTGTAAAAATGTTCAGTTGCCCGCCTTGATCTCTTCCTCTAAGGCCAGACCTTCTATCTCAAGGTCCATTTTTCCATCCAGATATCAAATCTCTGAACTTAATGATATGGAAATTGAATGTTTAGTCTTAAGTCGTAGAGGTTTAGAGACATTAAAACAGTGAAGATGTGACAAGAGCTGCACACAACCTGGTACTAAGACACATCCCATAGGGAGGAGGGGGATTATATGTGAAGCTGTGATTCCAGAAGTTACTAGAAAGTTGTTCTAAATACATCCATATTGTGCATACATCAGCCATACTGTGTATATACATCACCCATATTGGCTTTATTCTCTATTAGGTTGATGCCTCTGAGATAGGAGCTGGTGCGGTCTTGACGCAAAGGGACCCTTCCATGTCCAAAATGCACCCAGTAGCCTTCTTTTCCAAATGATTCTCCCCTGCAGAGAGGAATTACGATGTGGGAAATAGTAAACTTTTAGCCATTAAGATGGCACTTACTGAATTGCAACATTGGCTAGAGGGTACTGCTAACCCCATATAAATCCTTACTGATCATAGGAACCTGACGTATTTGGAAACTGCTCTCCGTCTCAATCCTAGACAGGCCATATGAGCCTTATTCTTCTCTCGTTTTAACTTTGTGGTCTCCTATCTTCCTAAAACCAAAAATAAGAAGGCAGACACCTTGTCCCGCCAGTTTCCCCACTGATTCATCTGAAACCCCTGTTGAGCATATCATTCCTCCCTCCTGTGTGATTAGTCAACTCAGCACGTCTTCTCAAAAGACTGCAGCAGGCACAAAATAGAAAACGTCCCCAGGCTCCTACTGCTTCTGATATCCTCTTTGTGCCCACAAGTCTCTGTACTCCTGTGCTGTCCTGGGCTCATGACAGCAAATTGTCCGGTCAACCTTGTTTGGTGCGAACCTTTAAACTTCTCTCTTAATATATAAAACTTGAGAGGTTCAAACATTTAAAAACTAATTAATATAGTTCAAAGAATAAAATCTGAATAAATACCCATTAAGGTTAAACTAGTAAATATAATACAACATTTAACAAATATAATGGTATTATTTGTATAATCTGTAAAAATGTTCTTCAGTTAGAAAAGGGTTAAAGGGATAGTCTAGTCCAAAATAAACTTTCTTGATTCAGATGGGGCATGTAATTTTAAAAAAACTTTTCCATTTACTTTAATCACGAATTTTGCTTTGTTCTCTTGGTATTCTTAGTTGAAAGCTAAACCTAGGAGGTTCATATGCTAATTTCTTAGACCTTGAAGACTGCCTCTTATATGAATGCATTTTGACAGTTTTTCACCACTAGAGGGTGTTAGTTTAAGTGTATCATATAGATAACACTGTGCTCACGCACGTGGAGTTACCTAGGAGTCAGCACTGATTGGCTAAAATGCAAGTCTGTCAAAAGAACTGAAATAAGAGGGCAGTTTGCAGAGGCTTAGATACACGGTAATCAAAGAGGTAAAAAGTGTATTAATATAACTGTGTTAGTTATGCAAATTTAAGGAATGGGTAATAAAGGGATTATCTATTTTTTTAAACAATAAACATTTTTATGTAGACTGTCCCTTTAAGTTTTATTTTCTTTAATTAAAGATGTGTCTTTAAATAGATTGGAGGCAGATTAGCTTGTAAAGCAGTGAACAAGTGCAGTAGCCCCACATGAAATGTGTCTGCTGTTGCGGCCTAGAGTCATCTTTTTTTTCTTTAATTACTTTTCTTCCATTGTTTGTTGTTTTTATACTGCACCTACAAATCTGACTTGATTTTGAAGCATCCTGACTTAAGAATATTTTGTTTGGGGACTTATGGTGAGCTAGAACCATTCTTCTTGTCTTTATGGCCTACCATGTAGTCCGATATTCAAGAGTATTTCAAAGACTGTCAGACATGTGTCATCAACAAGACACCTCGATCCTTACCTCATGGTCGGCTTCAACCCCTGTACATACCAAAGCAGCCTTGGACACACATTGCCATGTATTTTGTTGTGAATCTACCTCCTTCCAACAACAATACAGTAATTTGGGTTGTAGTGTATCGGTTTTCTAAGCTTGCCCATTTTGTACCTTTAGCCAAGTTGTCTACTGCCCAAGAATTGGCAGATCTGTTACTCTCCCATGTGATTCGACTACATGTCATTCATGTGAATATTGTCTCTGACAGAGGTCCTCAATTTGTTTCTGCCTTATTGAGAGGTCTATGCAAACTGCTTGGTACTATTGTCTCCTTGTCCTCTAGTTATCACCCTAAAACAAATAGGCAGACGGAAAGAACAAACCAAGACCTAGAGGCTTATCTCAGAGCTTATGTAAATTTACAGCATTCCAAATGGTCCGAATTGCTACCCTTAGCAGAACTTGCTAAGAACAGCCACTGGCATTCTTCTCTTCGATGTTCTCATATTCAAGCAGCTGCCGGTTACCAGCCTTGTGTCTTTCCTCTTTCTGCTCCTTCTGTGAGGGTCCCCGCTGCTGAACATTGGTTTTCGAATACGCTCTCAGTTATGCATGGCTGTCTCAAGGTACAAGGCTTTTGCTGGTCAACATTGAACTGTGAATTGTTCCTGGGTTCCTACCTGTGATGTGCATGCTCCTTCCCTTGTCTCCAGCTTCCATGCTGATCACCACTCTAAGCCAGCCTAGGGTCCCGAAGGTACTCTTTGGGGGAGGCTATGTCATGCCGCCGCCTCGCTCCCTGATTATTCTACTGCTTAACCCTTTTGATACCCAGAAACATGTCTGCCTCCTTGTTACTGTACCCTGCATTGCCTGGTGAGCATTCCTTTCTAATTACCTATAAAAAAAACACTGGCAAAGCCATGCAAATGGGATCCTAGTGAAGCTTTTACAACCATCGTTGTAAAAGCCATGGTTCATTTTGTATTGTATTTGTATACATTTTGCATTAGTTGCAGAAAGTAACATAATGAGTATGAATCAATAACTGGATAAGTGTGGGAACCAAAATTCACCTGCATTGTTTCAGGGAGGGAGACGCACAAGGTGCTCTATAAAAATCCAAAGGATTATTTGCATTAAATGGGCCCTGACGAAGTCTCAGCACAAGGTGAAATGATTGTTGGCTTATTTTGTTTTGCTATTCTCCAGTGAAGGACTCCAGCTTGTATATATTTGACACTTTACTGACTGTTGACACTTTACTGACTGTTACAGACGAGGAACAGGACTTGGGAATTATTATTTCAGATGATTTAAAACTTAGTAAACAATGTAGTAATGCAGCGAGTAAGGCTAGCAGAATGCTTGGATGTATTGGTAGAGGTATTTGCAGCAGAAATAGTAAGGTTCTTATGCCACTTTATAGATCATTAGTTAGGCCTCATCTTGAGTATTGTGTGCAGTTCTGGAGGCCATATCTTCAGAAGGAAATTAACAAACTTGAATCTGTGCAAAGGAGGGCTACCAAAATGGTACATGGTCTAAAAAATAAAACTTACCAGGATAGGCTCAATGACCTAAATATGTATAGCTTAGAGGAGAGAAGGGAAAGATGTGATATGATAGCAACTTTCAAGTACATTAAAGGGTTTAGTAAAACTGAGGCTGTGGGTATTTTACATAAAATGGAAAATTCAAGAACAAGGGGTCATGAGCTCAAGCTAAAGGGTAGTAGATTCAGGAGTAATTTGAGGAAGCACTTCTTTACAGAAAGAGTGATTGATTTATGGAATAAACTTCCTCAAGAGGTAGTAGCAACAAACACTGTGGGGGACTTTAAAAATGCATGGGACAAGCATAGGGCTATCCTACGAACTAGATAAGTTTATACTGTTAGGTAAGGTCGGGTAGACTTGCTGGGCCTATGGCTCTTATCTGCCGTCAATTTCTATGTTTCTATATATTTTACAGCACTTGTTTATAGTGCCACCTGATCATCTGTGATAATAAATCTACCACCTACTCTAGCTGAGGTCCTTACTTGCTGGGGTAGTTGCGCTGGTATATCCAACATCTTTGCAGCTAGGATTGGCGGAGTGCTCCGTCTACTGACCACCTCGATACCATGCCCCTGCCCCCGGCTTAGAATTGAAGCCTTAAACCGATGGAATTCCACAGCGTGTAGCCCAAAGGTCCAACATCATCCAATAATCACCTAATTTTCAAGGGCAAGGAGATGGCAGACACTGTGATTGGAAGTAGTTGCTTTTATACTGTTCAAACCCTGTGCGAGCACAGCATCATATACAAATATTTTGGACTTGATTGTAAAGAGCCTTATCTAAGTTACTTCCAGGACAGCTCCTCTTGGCTAGCGTCATTTCTGTGACATTTTGCTATACTAAATTCTTTAACTTTTGTATGGATTTATATGATGTACATATACTCAAGTGATTTTCATAAATGTATTTTATAAAAAGGTGTTTTATGCATGAGTGATTTCAAAAGCTCCCTATTTGTTCTTTTTATTATTTATACATGAAGTTTCAGGACTTTAAGGGGTTAATCATACACCCATTTTTAGTAGTTTTTTTTTATTTTTGTTAAGAAAGTCATTGTTTTTAATCACAGGAGAATACACACTTGAAACATATTAAGAAAATACATAGTGTGCTATTATGTGTATTCCTTTTAGTCAGTCTTGCACTGATTTGTAATGCAGAAAAGAACAGCCATTTATATGTAATCTAATAAGGAGAAAAGAGGTTACTGTACCTTCAAAGGGACAGTCTACTTGAAAAGTGTTATTGTTTAAAAAGATAGATAATCCCTTTATTACCCATTCTCAAGTTTTGCATAACCAACACTGATCTATTAATACACTTTTTTACCTCTGATTACCTGTATCTAAACCTCTGCTTAGCTGTACTGAGACTGCTTCTTATCTCAGTGCATTTTAACCAATTAGTACTGGTTCCTGTGTAACCATTATTGTTCTCCACTGGAGCGAGCACAATGTTATATATATGCCACACATGAACTAGCTCTGTCTGGCTGTAAACAAAATAATAAAAATCCCTGAGATAAGAGGCCGCCTGTAGGCACTTAAAAACAGGCAAATTTAGAGGTTATAAAGAATAGTAATATAACAATGTTAGTTATGTGAAGCTGTGTAATGGGTAGTAAAGGCATTATCTATCTTTTTAAACAATAAAAAAAATCAAGTAGACTGTGTCAATTCTATTATTATTTAATATTAATAACTTTAAAGGTTTGAAATTAAGTAGTTTTAAGGTACTTTAAGAATTATTAATCATTAGTTTAGAAAATTTACATTTAACTACACTAAGAATGCATATAGTGCCTAGAGTTCCAACATTACAGCATGTAGCGCAGAAGAAACAAGCTTTACAAAGTAAATAAAGAGGCATTATGAGGGCAAATAAAAGCACCATTTGTGCACACATGTAATAGTTATAAAGCACAGTTGTGTGACTAAATATTTTAATTACATTAAAAACTGAATTAATTCCAGAAATATCTATTTGCTAATGTTCTCTACATAGATTTTTTTAAACATTATACATTACTTTTTATATGAAATGATAATCTGATGTGAAGGAAATCTTCATTACAAATAAAAAAATGTGGTATAAATGAAACATGAATAAAACTGAATACTTTGTGCATACAAGTAATAGTTATAAAGAGTAGTTTTAAAACTCAAATAATTAAATTACTAAAATTGCCTTGAAAACTATTTTAAAAGGTCTAAATATATTTTTAAAAAAATAGGTATAAATTATAACTGCATTCATTTCTATTTATTTCAATAATTTACAAATATTGGATGCTGGGGAGTATATAAAAATATTACCTAATGTCCGGTAAACTACCCCTAATCCTTAGCATGGAGGCTGGTGAAAGGTGTAGGAGTCATAGCTGGGTGCCTCCCCTTGTAGAGGACACTCAGAACATTTAAAATGCTCTCAGGATAAAAACATGTAATTAATAAATAACGTTACTCATTGTATTTTTTATCAACAGGTATATTTACAAACTGCAGTAATCCTAATCATGACCAGAGTGCTGATACTTCTTTTAATCTTCTTCAAAATAAGAGAAGCCACATGGGAAACTTATGTTCTGAATCTGGAAAATCTTTTACCTTGAAATCAGCTCTTGGTAATCGTGTGAAAATTCATACAGAAAAGAAAGTATTTTCATGTTCTGACTGTGGGAAATTTTTTACTCGGAAATCAAATCTTATTAATCATCAGAAAATTCATATAGGAGAGAAAGCTTTTTCATGTTCTGACTGCGGCAAATGTTTTATTCGGAAATCAAATCTTATTAATCATCAGAAAATTCATATAGGAGAGAAAGCTTTTTCATGTTCTGACTGCGGCAAATGTTTTATTCGGAAATCAAATCTTATAGATCATCAGAAAATTCATATAGGAGAGAAAGCATTTTCATGTTCTGACTGTGGCAAATGTTTTAATGTGAAATCAAATCTCATAAAGCATCAGAAAATTCATACAGGAGAGAAAGCATTTTCATGTTCTGACTGTGGGAAATGTTTTACTCGGAAATCCCATCTTATTAAGCATCAGAAAATTCATACAGGAGAGAAAGCATTTTCATGTTCTGACTGTGGGAAATGTTTTATTCAAAAATCCCATCTTATTAGGCATCAGAAAATTCATGGGGAGAAAGCATTTTCATGTTCTGACTGTGGGAAATGTTTTACTCAGAAATCAGAACTTATTAGGCATCAGAAACTTCATACAGGAGAGAAAGCATTTTCATGTTCTGACTGTGGGAAGTGTTTTACTCGGAAAACATATCTTATTAGACATCAGAAAATTCATACAGAAGAGAAAGGGTTTTCATGTTCTGAATGTGGGAAGTGTTTTACTGAGAAATCCCATCTTATTAGGCATCAGAAAATTCATACAGGGGAGAAAGCATTTTCATGTTCTGACTGCGGGAAATGTTTTACTCTGAAATCACATCTTAATAGACATAAAAAACTTCATACAGGAGAGAAAGAATTTTCATGTTCTGACTGTGGGAAATGTTTTACTCGGAAATTATATCTTATTACTCATCTGAAAATTCATATTAAAGGAAATATGTGAAATCAGCACTTAAGAGTATGACACAGTTGTCATCTGCACAATGACTATAGTACTTATAACTACATGTCGTCCTCTGTGGTACCCACTTTTGGGACAGTTTGAGGCCCTTCTGTACCTCAAGCGCTTATAAGATGGCTCTGGGGATTAGGTTTCCATTGCCAAGTGATCATATGGCACACAAAAAAATGTGTTTTATTTCAGTAAAGGTTCATATAAGGGGGGCCATATGTGTAGATCAAAGTTAGATAAAAAAAAAATATCAAAAGGCCCTTATTTATATGTTGATAAAATCCAACTTTGAAATGTAGGTACCGTTTGAGGACATTATAGTAAGCTGATCACTGAGGTGACAATATTTCCCTAGCTGGAATTTAAATTGACCAGGTGTATACGTTAACATCGGATAAATAAAATGCATTGTTCTGAAATATAACAAAAATTTAAAAAATATATATTTTGATTTTCAAATACTAATTTTTATTGGCAAACTCTAAATTATTCTCCATTTCTTCTTATTTTACAATGGTTACCTAATACAGTCACATTGTATTGTTTACAACTGTGTTTATTAAAATTGTAATAAAAATATAATTTTTTCACACCTGTTTAAGATTTCTCACACATCATGATATTTAAATAAAATAAAGGTACAGTGTGAATCTGCAGGGTCTGCTGAAAAAAAACAATGTATAGTTTAGATTGGTTTTTCACTGAAAAAATGACTTTGAGCACTACTTAAATGTGAGCAGCATCTAAAAGCTCTGAAACTGCTCAGCACAGGGTGTGAAAGGTACATTAAACAGTTTTTGAATGTAATATAAGATATTTAATTATGTGTATTAAAACTACTTTTCAGTAGGCTTCCATTATTTATTTTGCCCCCTTCCCTGTAATATAACTCTGAAATTGTTCATTTTCTAATTCCCTTGAGTTTCTGGAAAGTAATAGCCATGTAGAAACCTATGCCTTTGTTTTCTGTTTTGCTGAAAATAATTAGGGACAGATACAGGGCCAGATTAAGGCTCTCGCTTGAGCATTAATTGTACTAGAAGTAAGCTTTTTGCGCTTGTTGGGTTGCGCTCATATTACAAGTTGAAAGTAAACTGTTTTGGTTTTCGTGCTAACCCGACAAGCGCAAAAAGCTAAAGTTAGAATACCACGTACGCGTACACCTATTACCCCCTAGAAAACAATGGAGAAAAAGTGGGGGGGGAAACACTCTTGTGCAAACACAATCGCATATTCTCATTTGTGCTAACTCGACATGACAATATGAATATTTCACATTCTAATGTTCTTCACATATAAGAATATGTTCCATTTATTCATAAATATTTCTATATATATATATCTGATGATATTTTGGTACAATGTATAGCTATTCCAAAATATATATATATATATATATATATATATATAGGTATCGACATATACAGGTATATATTGGAATATCTATTTAGAAATACTTTAAACATATTCTGCTATGTGGAGAACATTGGAATGTTAAATATTTACAGTAAATACACAGTATAACACTATTAAATATGAATATTGCATAAATATGCTTTTGCATGTTTTCATCTACTTAACTACAAAGGGCTCCAATGCACTTATATATAAGTCTATATATGTGTGCATATGTATTTATGTGTATATATGTAAATATATATATATATACACACACACACACAAATATATATATATATACATATATACACGTTGATAGGAGTAGCCGTATTAGTCCAGAGATTTAGATATCAAAATAACAAGAGTATTGCATTGAGCAATGATACTTTTTTTATTGGGCTAACAATACTCCAGACTTTTGCTCCAGACTTGATAAAGGAAGGAACTCTTCCGAAAGCTTGTCAACTTATAAATGTATAGTTAGTCCAATAAAAAAAAACATAATTTATGTAAGAACTTACCTGATAAATTCATTTCTTTCATATTAGCAAGAGTCCATGAGCTAGTGACGTATGGGATATACATTCCTACCAGGAGGGGCAAAGTTTCCCAAACCTCAAAATGCCTATAAATACACCCCTCACCACACTCGCAAATCAGTTTAACGCATAGCCAAGAAGTGGGGTGATAAGAAAAAAGTGCGAAAGCATAAAAAATAAGGAATTGGAATAATTGTGCTTTATACAAAAAAATCATAACCACCACAAAAAGGGTGGGCCTCATGGACTCTTGCTAATATGAAAGAAATGAATTTATCAGGTAAGTTCTTACATAAATTATGTTTTCTTTCATGTAATTAGCAAGAGTCCATGAGCTAGTGACGTATGGGATAATGATTACCCAAGATGTGGATCTTCCAAGCAAGAGTCACTAGAGAGGGAGGGATAAAATAAAGACAGCCAATTCTGCTGAAAATAATCCACACCCAAAATAAAGTTTAAATCTTATAATGAAAAAAACTGAAATTATAAGCAGAAGAATCAAACTGAAACAGCTGCCTGAAGTACTTTTCTACCAAAAACTGCTTCAGAAGAAGAAAACACATCAAAATGGTAGAATTTAGTAAAAGAATGCAAAGAAGACCAAGTTGCTGCTTTGCAAATCTGATCAACCGAAGCTTCATTCCTAAACGCCCAGGAAGTAGAAACTGACCTAGTAGAATGAGCTGTAATCCTTTGAGGCGGAGTTTTACCCGACTCGACATAAGCATGATGAATTAAAGATTTCAACCAGGATGCCAAAGAAATGGCAGAGGCCTTCTGACCTTTCCTAGAACCGGAAAAGATAACAAATAGACTAGAAGTCTTTCGGAAATTCTTAGTAGCTTCAACATAATATTTCAAAGCTCTAACTACATCCAAAGAATGCAATGATCTCTCCTTAGAATTCTTAGGATTAGGACACAATGAAGGAACCACAATTTCTCTACTAATGTTGTTAGAATTCACAACCTTAGGTAAAAATTTAAAAGAAGTTCGCAACACCGCCTTATCCTGATGAAAAATCAGAAAAGGAGACTCACAAGAAAGAGCAGATAATTCAGAAACTCTTCTAGCAGAAGAGATGGCCAAAAGAAACAAAACTTTCCAAGAAAGTAATTTAATGTCCAATGAATGCATAGGTTCAAACGGAGGAACTTGAAGAGCCTCCAGAACCAAATTCAAACTCCAAGGAGGAGAAATTGACTTAATGACAGGTTTTATACGAACCAAAGCTTGTACAAAACAATGAATATCAGGAAGATTAGCAATCTTTCTGTGAAAAAGAACAGAAAGAGCAGAGATTTGTCCTTTCAAGGAACTTGCAGACAAACCTTTATCCAAACCATCCTGAAGAAACTGTAAAATTCTCGGAATTCTAAAAGAATGCCAGGAAAAATGATGAGAAAGACACCAAGAAATATAAGTCTTCCAGACTCGATAATATATCTTCCTAGATACAGATTTACGAGCCTGTAACATAGTATTAATCACAGAGTCAGAGAAACCTCTTTGACTAAGAATCAAGCGTTCAATCTCCATACGTTTAAATTTAAGGATTTGAGATCCTGATGGAAAAAAAGGACCTTGCGACAGAAGATCTGGTCTTAACAGAAGAGTCCACGGTTGGCAAGAGGCCATCCGGACAAGATCCGCATACCAAAACCTGTGAGGCCATGCTGGAGCCACCAGCAGAACAAACGAGCATTCCTTCAGAATCTTGGAGATTACTCTTGGAAGAAGAACTAGAGGCGGAAAGATATAGGCAGGATGATACTTCCAAGGAAGTGACAATGCATCCACTGCTTCCGCTTGAGGATCCCTGGATCTGGACAGATACCTGGGAAGTTTCTTGTTTAGATGAGAAGCCATCAGATCTATTTCTGGAAGTCCCCACATTTGAACAATCTGAAGAAATACCTCTGGGTGAAGAGACCATTCGCCCGGATGTAACGTTTGGCGACTGAGATAATCCGCTTCCCAATTGTCTATACCTGGGATATGAACCGCAGAAACTAGACAGGAGCTGGATTCCGCCCATACCAGTATTCGAGATACTTCTTTCATAGCCAGAGGACTGTGAGTCCCTCCTTGATTATTGATGTATGCCACAGTTGTGACATTGTCTGAAAACAAATTAACGATTCTCTCTTTAGAAGAGGCCATGACTGAAGAGCTCTGAAAATTGCACGGAGTTCCAAAATATTGATTGGTAATCTCACATCCTGAGATTCCCAAACCCCTTGTGCTGTCAGAGACCCCCAAACAGCTCCCCAACCTGTCAGACTTGCATCTGTTGAAATTACAGTCCAGGTGGGAAGAACAAAAGAAGCCCCCTGAACTAAACGATGGTGATCTGTCCACCACGTCAGAGAGTGTCGTACAATCGGTTTTAAAGATATTAATTGAGATACCTTTGTGTAATCCCTGCACCACTGGTTCAGCATACAGAGCTGAAGATGTCGCATGTGAAAACGAGCAAAGGGGATCGCGTCCGATGCAGCAGTCATAAGACCTAGAATTTCCATGAATAAGGCTACCAAAGGGAATGATTGTGATTGAAGGTTTCGACAAGCTGAGATCAATTTTAGACGTCTCTTTTCTGTCAGAGACAGAGTCATGGACGCTGAATCTATCTGGAAACCTAAAAAGGTTACCCTTGTCTGAGGAATCAATGAACTTTTCGGTAAATTGATCCTCCAACCATGATCTTGAAGAAACAACACAAGTCGATTCGTATGAGATTCTGCTAAATGTGAAGACTGAGCAAGTACCAAGATATCTTCCAAATAAGGAAATACCACAATACCCTGTTCTCTGATTACAGACAGAAGGGCACCAAGAACCTTTGTAAAAATTCTTGGAGCTGTTGCTAGGCCAAACGGCAGAGCCACAAACTGGTAATGCTTGTCTAGGAAAGAGAAGCTCAGAAACTGATAGTGATCTGGATGAATCGGAATATGTAGATATGCATCCTGTAAATCTATTGTGGACATATAATGCCCTTGCTGAACAAAAGGCAGAATAGTCCTTATAGTTACCATTTTGAATGTTGGTATCCTTACATAACGATTCAATATTTTTAGATCCAGAACTGGTCTGAAGGAATTCTCCTTCTTTGGTACAATGAAGAGATTTGAATAAAACCCCAGCCCCTGTTCCAGAACTGGAACTGGCATAATTACTCGAGCCAACTCTAGATCTGAAACACATTTCAGAAATGCTTGAGCCTTCGCTGGATTTACTGGGACACGGGAAAGAAAAAATCTCTTTGCAGGAGGCCTTATCTTGAAGCCAATTCTGTACCCTTCTGAAACAATGTTTTGAATCCAAAGATTGTGAATTGAATTGATCCAAATTTCTTTGAAAAATGGTAATCTGCCCCCTACCAGCTGGGCTGGAATGAGGGCCGCACCTTCATGTGGACTTGGGAGCTGGCTTTGGTTTTCTAAAAGGCTTGGATTTATTCCAGGCTGGAGATGGTTTCCAAACTGATATCGCTCCTGTGGCTGAAGGATCAGGCTTTTGTTCCTTATTGTGACTAAAGGAACGAAAACGATTATTAGACCTAAATTTACCTTTAGATTTTTTATCCTGTGGTAAAAAAGTTCCTTTCCCTCCAGTAACAGTTGAGATAATAGAATCCAACTGAGAACCAAATAATTTATTACCCTGGAAAGAAAGGGAAAGCAAAGTTGACTTAGAAGACATATCAGCATTCCAAGTTTTAAGCCATAAAGCTCTTCTAGCTAAAATAGCTAGAGACATATACCTGACATCAACTCTAATGATATCAAAGATGGCATCACAAATAAAGTTATTAGCATGTTGAAGAAGATTAACAATGCTATGAGAATTATGATCTGTTACTTGTTGCGCTAAAGCTTCTAACCAAACAGTTGAAGCTGCAGCAACATCCGCTAAAGATATAGCAGGTCTAAGAAGATTACCTGAACATAAGTAAGCTTTTCTTAGAAAGGATTCAATCTTCCTATCTAAAGGATCCTTAAAGGAAGTACTATCTGCCGTAGTAATAGTAGTACGTTTAGCAAGAGTAGAGACAGCCCCATCAACTTTAGGGATTTTGTCCCAAAATTCTAATCTGTCAGATGGCACAGGATATAATTGCTTAAAACTTTTAGAAGGAGTAAAAGAATTACCCAAATTGTTCCATTCCCTGGAGATTACTTCAGAAATAGCATCAGGGACAGGAAAAACTTCTGGAATAACTACAGGAGATTTAAAAACCTTATTTAAACGTTTAGATTTAGTATCAAGAGGACCAGAATCCTCTATTTCTAAAGCAATTAAGACTTCTTTAAGTAAAGAACGAATAAATTCCATTTTAAATAAATATGAAGATTTATCAGCATCAACCTCTGAGACAGAATCCTCTGAACCAGAGGAACCATTATCAGAATCAGAATGATGATGTTCATTTAAAAATTCATCTGAAAAATGAGAAGTTTTAAAAGACCTTTTACCTTTACTAGAAGGAGGAATAACAGACATAGCCTTCTTAATGGATTAGAAACAAAATCTCTTATGTTAACAGGAACACTCTGAGTATTAGATGTTGACGGAACAGCAACAGGTAATGTAACATTACTAAAGGAAATATTATCTGCATTAACAAGTTTGTCATGACATTCATTACAAACAACAGCTGGAGGAACAGATACCACAAGTTTACAGCAGATACACTTAACTTTGCTAGATCCAGCACCAGGCAGCGTTTTTCCAGAAGTATCTTCTGACTCAGTGTCAATCTGGGACATCTTGCAATATGTAATAGAAAAAACAACATATAAAGCAAAATTGATCAAATTCCTTAAATGACAGTTTCAGGAATGGGAAAAAATGCCAGTGAACAAGCTTCTAGCAACCAGAAGCAATAAATAATGAGACTTAAATAATGTGGAGACAATAGTGACGCCCATATTTTTTAGCGCCAAAAAAGACGCCCACATTATTTGGCGCCTAAATGCTTTTGGCGCCAAAAATGACGCCACATCCGGAACGCCGACACTTTTGGCGCAAAAAACGGCAAAAATGACGCAACTTCCGGCGACACGTATGACGCCGGAAACAGAAATTTTTTTTTGCGCCAAAAAAGTCAGCGCCAAGAATGACGCAATAAAATGAAGCATTTTCAGCCCCCGCGAGCCTAACAGCCCACAGGGAAAAAAGCCAAATTTTAAGGTAAGAAAAAAATTGATTTATTCATATGCATTATCCCAAATATGAAACTGACTGTCTGAAATAAGGAACGTTGAATATCCTGAGTCAAGGCAAATAAATGTTTGAATACATATATTTAGAACTTTATATAAAAGTGCCCAACCATAGCTTAGAGTGTCACAGAAAATAAGACTTACTTACCCCAGGACACTCATCTACATGTAGTAGAAAGCCAAACCAGTACTGAAACGAGAATCAGTAGAGGTAATGGTATATATAAGAGTATATCGTCGATCTGAAAAGGGAGGTAAGAGATGAATCTCTACGACCAATAACAGAGAACCTATGAAATAGACCCCGTAGAAGGAGATCATTGAATTCAAATAGGCAATACTCTCCTCACATCCCTCTGACATTCACTGCACGCTGAAAGGAAAACCGGGCTCCAACCTGCTGCGGAGCGCATATCAACGTAGAATCTAGCACAAACTTACTTCACCACCTCCAAAGGAGGCAAAGTTTGTAAAACTGATTTGTGGGTGTGGTGAGGGGTGTATTTATAGGCATTTTGAGGTTTGGGAAACTTTGCCCCTCCTGGTAGGAATGTATATCCCATACGTCACTAGCTCATGGACTCTTGCTAATTACATGAAAGAAATATCATTGCTCAATGCAATACTCTTGTTATTTTGATATACATATACATATATATATATATATATATATATATATATATATACATATTTAGACATGTATATGTATGTATCTCTATGTTAAAGCCCTTTGCCTGTTTTATTTAATACCCAAGACCTTATATTTTTATGCCCTTATAACTTTTTTGGTGCAATATTTTTTTTTTTAAATAATTTTTATTAGATGGTGTTATATTTTGTAATGTATTTTTTATGCGTTTTGTGCAACTTTTATGTTTTGCAAAACAGTTAACCAGACCTCTGAAGTCTTGGTAATCATTCTAGTATAAATTGGGATTGCGCTCAAGCTATTGCTTTTACTTTCAACTTGTAATTCCCGTGGCTAGCCCAATGAGCGTAAACCCCTTATCTCAGTGTGCAAACAATATCTGTGTTGAATATAGACTTTGAACTCTGTTAAAAATAGTTACTTTAACACTGTACACTGACTTAGATTGCATTACACTATCTGTCCATAATTATCTTCAGTAGATGAGATTAGAACATGGAAACCCTGATTTTTGTGGCGCAGCTTGTCTGTTCACTAGCAAATAACAATTGTGCTTTTAAAATGTTACCAGTTCCCCAGCTGCAGACGTACATCTTCTGCCACCTCCTTGTCTCTCCATAACTAAGTTTTTTTTCCCCAGTCTTAAAAAGGAGGCAAATAAGTATCTGGTGAACCTAATAATCTTAAAGGGACATGAAATCCAAACATTTTCTTTAGGTTTAGATAGAATACACAATTTTAAACAACTTTCAAATTTACGTCTATTATCTAATTTGTTTTTGTTTTTTATATCCTTTGTTGGAGAGCATACCTAGGAAGGCTCAGGAACAGGAGTTTTATGTTCCTTTAATTAAACTCATTCTACCTAGTAGAAAACCTAAACTAGGTTGTCGCAGTCTACCTGTTAGTGGGATGGAGAATAGGCTGACTGTGCTCTTCCGAATATTTCCGAATACTCCACCCCATGGACCCCAAAGGCACACACAGAAACACAATGCAATAAACAATTAGTAGCTTTCCCTGGGGCTATATGCTATTCCAGGGTAGAAACTATACAAAAATCTGGGTCCTAAGTACACACAATTTATTACCTTATAGTTGTGTGCAGAATGTGTACAATCCTAATGCTGGGGAGCCTTTTATTAGCGCAGGTAGCAGGTCTATCTTCTCTGTCTATCCTCAAAATCATTATATAGAACGCCATGTACAGTAAATTATTACTATTGCTTACTACTGAGTTACCTTTGTGGGGGGCCCAAAACATTTTTGCACTAGGGTCTTCTGTTGAGTAGGTCCGCTACTGGTTCACAGTATAAATATCTATATGTCTATGTTCAGCTGATGGCTGTCACATGATACAGGGGCAAATACATTAAAGAAAACATTTGTCAGAAAAAGTCTACTGCTCATTTGACATTTAAAGTAAGTGTTACTGCATTGTCTCTTTGATTATGCATTTGATTGTGTTCAATGGTGCTTTAAAGAAAGTCTTTGTTTTTGCAGTTACAAAAATGAATGAATCTATAGGAATATATCTGTAACCACTGATGTAATAACCACTGTAATAAAACATGCCACGGTGGGTACAGTGGTAATAAATGACAATAAAAACAATAAGATGTGGATCCACTCTTGTACAAATTGAATATTGAATATAGCTATATAAAAACACCGAATAATAAAATGATGCAGAGGCAATAATAATAGTAGCCCCAATAAAAATATGAGAAAGTTAAAATTCCAAACAATGTCTGAAAGAAATCAATCCAATGTGTGGATTAAAAAATACAGTAAATAAAATGTATGGATTGCTGATATCGACTAGGAGGAGGATACCGTAAGAGATATTGTGTACCAGTGTTGGTGGTGATAATGTGTATAAAAAAGGGAGTGAAAAATTATCCTTAGTGATTGCAAATATAAAGAAAACAGACAGTGTCAACTTGCTTATTCAAAAGTAAAAAAAATGATGTGAAAAATTGAAAAATTACAAATGAAAAAATGCTGCTCAAAAAATGAAAAAAAGAGAACATAGTCAGTGATTTAAAAAAAGTCAGTGATTGTAATCCAACAAACAAGAACCCTAAAAAAGGCTAAATGTGAAGATCCAAATAAAATTAAAAAGTTAATAATGTGTGGAAAAGGAAACCTTATTTTCCTAGTGGTGAGAGTCCGACTGAGGTTCCTGATGGTGAGAATAAAGTCAACGGTCTATTAGGTCAAACCCAATTAGTGGGCCAGTGTTCCTGTTCCTGATGGTGAGAACCTTTGGTGGTTGGGAGAAACTCCAATCCAAAAATTTTTTTCTTTTTAAATCATAAATTAAACCTAAAGGCAAATAAAAACAGCAATAGTGTAGATGGTACTAAAAACTTATATAAAATCAGAATAGTGCTTACCGGCTGTGGTCAACGCGTTTCGGCCTCCTCTAGGCCTTTCTCAAGACTGCCAGCTGGTTGCCAAAAGTGTCCCTTTTGTAGTGAAAAGTTTTACGGCAAAAAGTGTGTTTGGGGGCGTGGCAAAAAAACGGAAATGATGTAGGGTATGTAATAGAGTTAATATTTTTTTTTTGTCTCGTTAATGTAGGTTTTTCATCATGTGTAAATTGAGCATATAATATTTAAATGATAGTGAGATTGAGTGACTTTTCAAATGTTTTTTGCGCAAGCTGGAAAAAACATGTTATTCTTTTATGTTCACTATAATATGACATTTATCAGATGTAAAAATAAAAATTTTTGGATAAAGTTTTTTCAAACTGTAATGTAGTATACCTAATCAGGATTCCTTTGCTGATAGGTCTAGAAGTGTTTAAATCGACATTAATACTAACTGGCTTGTCTACTAACTACAGATAATTTATTGAACCTAACATAATGTTTGCATATATAATGTTGGGTGGTAATGAAATCAAACAACTTGTCACAAGTTTGTCATGCAAATTGGGGAATATTCTCCTCTAGTGCTGTGTTCGCTAGATTTTGAAGTTTATCAGGTACAAGTTTTCTCACTGATAGCATAATGTACCTTATCATTAGTCTATTGCTGGTTGATCTAGAATATTTGAGAAAATGTTTTTTTAAAAACAAAGATACTTAGATAAGTTATTTTGGCTTTTGCGATATATCCCCAATTTAATTTCTTATATAAGAAAAGCATGAATCATTATCAATTCATAACAGTATTTTAAGGAGCACTAACCATATTCGTATCCATAGTTGTATATTGAATGTATTGATGCAAAAACCTGATATTGTAATCAGTAAAAGGTGGCAAATAGCGTGAGATTACTGTATATACTTATTGAGATCAACGTGTATATTGTGGCACTGTCACAATGAGTTGTTATGTAGATCAATTGAGTACAGATATTATTATTGAAATATTCCATACTAATGGGTGGTTTAGTTCAGTTAAAGAATTTCATTATATTGGAATCGTTACATATGTTATGGTTCTGTTATGATAAGTTGGTATTATACAAAACGTTATAAAAACGTTATGACAAAGGAGGTAACTGTTTAATTCGGCACAACCATTGCTATTACATAGTAACATAGTAGATAAGGTTGAAAAAAGACTGAAGTCCATCAAGTTCAACCTATACAAATCTAAAATACTTACAAAAAGCTCCAGTTAAGCTTAAATAACCCCATTAAAATGTGACCCATTTAATACTAGCAATCATATCCATGAATTTTGTTTATATACAGAAATTTATCCAGACTATTTTTAAATGTATCTATGGTATTGGCATTCACTACCTCCTTTGGTAATGAGTTCCACAATTTTATTGCTCTTACAGTGAAAAAACGTTTCCGTTGCAGGAGATTAAATCTCCTTTCCTCCAACCTTAAATTATGACCTCTTGTCAGAACCAATTTTCTTGGAATAAAAAGAGCTTCTGCCATCTCTGTATATGGGCCTTGAATATATTTATATAAAGTAATCATGTCACCTCTCAAGCGCCTTTTTTCTAAAGAGAACAGACCCAGTTTGGCTAGCCTCTCCTCATAGGTTAATTTCTCCAATCCCCTTATTAGCTTTGTGGCCCTTCTCTGAACTTTTTCTAGTTCTGCAATATCTTTTTTAGCAATCGGTCCCCAGAACTGCACTCCAAACTCAAGGTGAGGTCTTACCAGGGCTTTATATAATGACAGAATTATGCTTTCCTCCCTTGAATCAATGCCTCTTTTAATACATGCTAGTATCTTATTAGCCTTTGAAGCCGCTGCCCTGCATTGTGCACTCATCTTTAGCTTGTTATCTATTACTACTCCCAAATCCCTTTCCTCCTGTGTTTGGCTAAGTCTTGTCCCATTTAAAAAATACATAGCC
Organism: Bombina bombina; assembly: GCF_027579735.1. Lineage (NCBI taxonomy): Eukaryota > Metazoa > Chordata > Amphibia > Anura > Bombinatoridae > Bombina > Bombina bombina. The sequence continues at coordinate 855,110,193 of NC_069502.1, forward strand.
TGCTTATTTTTACTTCCAAAATGTAGAACCTTACATTTTTCCGTATTAAATCTCATTTTCCATTCACTTGCCCATAGTTCTAATTTTAGCAAATCCCTTTGCAAAGAGAGTTCATCCTGCTCTGACCTAATGACCTTACTTAACTTAGTATCATCTGCAAAAATAGAGATGTCGCTATTTAATCCTTGCTCCAAGTCATTTATAAAAATATTAAAAAGAACAGGGCCCAGTACTGATCCCTGGGGGACGCCACTGATTACCTTTGTCCAATCTGAGTATGATCCATTTACTGCTACTCGTTGCTCCCTATCTTTTATCCAGTTATTTATCCATGAGCTAACATTTTCAGCTATTCCCAGTCCCTTAATTTTGTGCATTAATCTCTCATGTGGCACTGTATCAAATGCCTTTGCAAAATCTAAGTATATCACATCAACTGATTCCCCTTTATCTATATTTTTACTTACTTCCTCGTAGAATCTAATTAGATTAGTTTGACATGATCTATTTCTCCTAAAGCCATGCTGATTAGAACTCATAATCTTGTTTACACGAATATGCTCATCAATATTCACTATTGATGTCAGACTAACTGGTCTATAGCTTCCTGGATCATCCCTGCTTCCCTTTTTGAAGAGTGGCACCACATCAGCTTTACGCCAATCCTGGGGTACCATGCCTGAGGATAATGAGTCTTGAAAAATTAAGAGTAAAGGTTTGTCTATAACAGTGCTAAGTTCACTTAACACCCTTGGGTGTATTCCATCTGGGCCTGGAGTTTTATTTACCTTAATATTTTTTAGTTTTTTCCTGATATCCTCTAAACAAAACCCAGTTAGTGGTATGGACTGGCATGTTCTATTCTGTTCCAAAGTATCATTCAATGGTTCCTCTCTTGTGTATACTGAAGAAAAAAACTGGTTTAGTACCTCAGCCTTTTCCCTGTCATTATTTATCATGCTACCCTCCACACATTTTAATGTACCTATATTATCCTTCTTAGATTTTTTGCTATTTATGTACTTAAAGAACCTTTTAGGGTTAGACTTAGAATCCTTGGCAATTAATTTTTCATTTTCAATTTTGGCTAATTTGATTGCTTTTTTGCATGCTTTGTTACATTCCTTATAAATATTGTATGCTGAGTCTGTACTATTTTCTTTTAATAATTTAAATGCCCTACGTTTTTTCCTAATTTCTTTTAACACATTTATATTTAGCCATAACGGCTTATTTTTTTTATTTTTATTTTTATAACCATATGGTATGTATTGATATGTATATTTATTTAATAAATTTTTAAATATTATCCATTTATCCTCTGTATTTTTATAAGAAAATACATTGTCCCAATTTATATTATTTAATGATTTCCTTAAATTGTTGAATTTTGCTTTCTTGAAATTAAAAGTCTTAGGCCTAGATTTGGAGTTCGGCGGTAGCCGTCAAAACCAGCGTTAGAGGCTCCTAACGCTGGTTTCTTACGCACTCCGGTATTTAGAGTTTATTTACCGCGACTCAAAATACACCTAACGCTCACCTTTCTACCGCCACCTCAGACCCAGTAGTAAACATATACCGACAAAAACAACATCCACGAATCACAAAACAAATATTACACAAAGTACACTTACACTCATACAAACACTACACTATCTTTATTTTTCATATTTATTTTGTTTTCTGTAAAATACAAAGGATTAAAGTTGCGAGATCTCGGGTGTTTGAAATAAATCCACAAAAATCCATTTTCCCATTGACTTACATGGACATACGGGAAAAGACCCTCATATACCTACATCTAACTAATAACATTATCACAAACATACACTCATCGATGCATACAAACAATATACACCACATGACATACACAAAATATTTATTTATTACAAAAAGAACACGATTTAGTTACTTTTTCACACAAGCTCATGACGTCACTCACTTTACGAGGAAAACCAGTCTTAGAAAAAAAAATTAGAAATCTTTAGAGCCTCCATTGACTTCTATTGGGAAGACGTGCTCGTGCACGCGAAACCCTCATTTCCCTAACGCACGCAAATAGCGTAGACTGAAAAACTCCAAATACCAGCGCTAGAAAATACATGATTTCATGCGTTAAACACAGCTATGATAAATAGATCAAGAAATGACTATTTCCCTATGGTGGACTTATGGTTTTTAATTATTAAATATTCACAACACCATAAATTTGTTTCACACTTTTAGATTACATCAACTACAAATCCACATCACTAGTAACACATTATTATTTCAATAAAATTACATTTAAAATTAAAATAAAATTCAATACACATTTCTGGATTCACAAACACTACACAATGGGAAACACCTCTCATTTACCTTTATTATTGCATTTCAGTTATTCAACTCATATGCTTGCAGCAACTGCATATTTACATAGGCTTAACACATAATCACTCATGGATGCACATATATTACTTTTAACATTCACTCATACATATGCATTAAAATGATGGGGGAAAAACACATTACATTCTCTACAGCAATCACAAAACACAACATATGGATTTTACTGTACTTTTAACATCATGATTCCATCACAATAAACCATTAGGAATTACCTACAAAAAATACATCATTACACCAGATTACAGATGTCACTTTATGGGAAGGAACAACAATGCCAGACCGCTATATAGAAGTCAGCATATGTGGGACACAATCACAATATATACGTACATGTACATAACACGCATCACCCATCACGCAACCACAAAGCACACATTTAGATTTTATTCAGCACACAATAACAATGTAGCACAATACAACAACACAATGAGGATTTCACAACTACATAGGCAGGTTAATAATATCATGACGTCATTAGAAGATTCAACCATACACATCACAGATTCACCACTGTACCGCCCCTTTAGGAACTTTAACACTCAATACTACAATACAACATATACGTAAACCACACTTTTGAACAGCATTATTATGGAGATTTCAATGGGACAATTAAGAAATATTGTCAGATCGCAAATCACTTATATATATAATACTACAGATGGCAGACGGAAGTTGTTCATTATTAGTGCCATTTTTATGGCACGCATACAATATTGTCAGATCTAAAATCACTTATATATACACAATACTACAGATGGCAGACGGGAAGTTCTGAATTATTATTGCGATTTGAAAGGGACGCATACAATATTGACAGCTCGGCAATCACTTATATATACAATACTACAGATGACAGCCGGAAGTTCTGAATTTTTATGGCGATTTGAATGGGACGCATACAATATTGACAGCTCGGCAATCACTTATATATACAATACTACAGATGGAGACGGGAAGTTCGGAATTATTATTGCGATTTTAAAGGGACGCATACAATATTGACTGCTCGGCAATCACTTATATATACAATACTACAGATGACAGCCGGAAGTTCTGATTTTTTATGGCGATTTGAATGGGACGCATACAATATTGACAGCTCGGCAATCACTTATATATACAATACTACAGATGGAGACGGGAAGTTCGGAATTATTATTGCGATTTTAAAGGGACGCATACAATATTGACAGCTCGGCAATCACTTATATATACAATACTACAGATGGAGACGGGAAGTTCGGAATTATTATTGCGATTTTAAAGGGACGCATACAATATTGACAGCTCGGCAATCACTTATATATACAATACTACAGATGGAGACGGGAAGTTCGGAATTATTATTGCGATTTTAAAGGGACGCATACAATATTGACAGCTCGGCAATCACTTATATATACAATACTACAGATGTTACTTTATCGTTTACAAACAATGTTGCAGCAACATTGATCGATCACATTCGATGCACATTATACACAACTATGCACTTTCATTCATGTTAGCCTGGACGTGTGCTTTTTACTATAAGATCGCGTTTAAGAAATATTGATTACGCATATGATCAAACATTACAAACATGCACTGTATGTGTGATATTTGACACTTTCACATTGAGATTTATTGGCGGAAAACAACATTTCTGCCAAAAAAATACAACGCCCACTTTGAAAGCATTCGCGCCGCTCACATACAAACAAGTGAATACAATCAGCAATCATTACAAACTCACTACCATTGGACTAATTGTACTATAAATCCCCCAAACAACATGGCCAATGCATCACTTGTGATCCACATCAGATAAAGTGCTTACCTTGTTACGCTGTTTTGAAAGATGGATGACGATGACATGGTAGACACTGCTGGTGCTGCTATTGGCGAACTAGCTGTTGGTCGAATCAGGCAGCCTCGGCGGCTCAGACTGAGACGAAGGGGTCGTCTGGTTCGAGGTCCTCCTGTCTACAGGGTGAGACCCACCTTGGAAAACATGAGCGACTTTGAGGTTTTTGATAAGTATCGGCTCGATCGCGAACAGCTCATTGGCCTTTACGAGCTTCTTAAACCTCATTTGGAGCCACGTATAGGAATAAGGACTGCTGTTCCCCCCATGAGTAAGATGCTAAGCTGTCTATACGTCCTGGCCTCCGGGAGTTTTCAATCCGGACAACTGTACATGCATGGCCTGGCTCAAGGTACATTCTCTGTGGTGTTTGATAACTTTCTGGACGCCATGGTACGTATCAGTAAGCAATACATAGGATTCCCACAGAATGATGGTGATTGGAGGCGCCTGAAGCGGGAATTCTTTGATATTGCTCAATTGCCCAATGTCTTGGGAGCCATAGATTGTACCCACATTGCGCTGCGTGCTCCAATTGATGACTTGCCCTTCAGAAATCGCAAACATTTTCATAGCCTCAACGTGCAGTATGTTTGTGACGCACGGATGAGGATTATGCATGTGTATGCGAATTTTGGAGGGGCTTGTCATGATGCCCGCATCCTCTCTCTGTCGTCCCTGTGGAGCCAGTTTGAGGAAAGACAAATGCCCCCTGGTTATCTCGTTGGTGAGTATTTGTGCTCAACATGGTTAATAATGTTGACAATTGGCCCTGTATTTTTTAACTGTTAGCGTCATGTTCAGCTATAGGATTAAATTTAACCATTTGTTATTTACCGACGCTAATGTCTAGTTTTATTTAAATGCAGATATGTAGCATGTCTTACCTTAAGTGTTCAGATAGAGAATGCAATGTAACCATGTATTTAGCATTTTACACAAGGTTTGTTTTCAGAACAATACGCATATGTAGCATGTCTTAGCTGAAATGGGAAGCTATTATCTCATGCAATTTAACCCTGTCATTGTCTCTTTCTGCTAATGTCTAGTTTTATTTAAATGCAGATATGTAGCATGTCTTACCTTAAGTGTTCAGATAGAGAATGCAATGCAACCATGTATTTAGCATTTTACACAAGGTTTGTTTTCAGAACAATACGCATATGTAGCATGTCTTAGCTGAAATGGGAAGCTATTATCTCATGCAATTTAACCCTGTCATTGTCTCTTTCTGCTAATGTCTAGTTTTATTTAAATGCAGATATGTAGCATGTCTTACCTTAAGTGTTCAGATAGAGAATGCAATGTAACCATGTATTTAGCATTTTACACAAGGTTTGTTTTCAGAACAATACGCATATGTAGCATGTCTTAGCTGAAATGGAAAGCTATTATCTCATGCAATTTAACCCTGTCATTGTCTCTTTCTGCTAATGTCTATTTTTATTTAAATGCAGATATGTAGCATGTCTTACCTTAAGTGTTCAGATAGAGAATGCAATGTAACCATGTATTTAGCATTTTACACAAGGTTTGTTTTCAGAACAATACGCATATGTAGCATGTCTTAGCTGAAATGGGAAGCTATTATCTCATGCAATTTAACCCTGTCATTGTCTCTTTCTGCTAATGTCTAGTTTTATTTAAATGCAGATATGTAGCATGTCTTACCTTAAGTGTTCAGATAGAGAATGCAATGTAACCATGTATTTAGCATTTTACACAAGGTTTGTTTTCAGAACAATACGCATATGTAGCATGTCTTAGCTGAAATGGGAAGATACAGAATAATATAGAAATTTTATTTTTTGTATGTTTCTGACAAGTTTTAATATGGATTATGGTTTTTAAATAAAAAAAATTTAGACAACAATATACTAGTTTAAGTATTCTGTTTGAATTATGTTCTGTTCAAAATTTATAGGTGATTCTGGGTACATGAGCCGGCCTTGGCTCATTACCCCCTTGCGTAGCCCGACTGATGTGTCTGAGGAGCGCTACAATAGGGCTCATAAGAGAACCAGGGCGGTGGTTGAAAGGATGTTCGGGCTCCTGAAGATGAGATTCAGGTGCCTGGACCGTTCTGGAGGAGCACTCCAGTACAACCCAAAGAAGGTGGCGAAGATTGTTGTAGTCTGTAGCGTCCTGCATAATATTGCACAGCAGGCTGGGATGCTGCAGGCCGTCCCGGTGGACAGAGACCTCCTCAGAGATGAGGAGGATGATCCTGTTCTAGAGGGGGAATTCCAGGACAAGGGACTTGATGTCAGAGCAGACGTCATCAACCGCCACTTTAGACGGTAAAGAATAGAAGTTAGACTGTGTAGTATTTTCAATAGATGTGAACTCTAGGGAAATGACAAGTAGAGAATTGTGCAAACATGTTAGTATTGATCAAATGTTAGAATAATTTTTAATTTTCATAATATAGGTGATGCTCTGGGCATTGGGTCCTATAGCGAGTCTTTGCCACCTGGTTTTTAAAGAGGACATCAGATGGTAAGTAGAAATGTATGGACTGTTGCTGGCATGATTTGTACACAAATACATCATATGGCATACATTTTAAAAAATAGATTTTTGTTTACACATTACTTAAAATGTACATAATCAGAAAGGGATACTCTAGAATGACTATGGTTCAATGTCACACAGAGGTTTTTTATGCTCAATATGACTCATCTTCACACTTGATAGAAAATAACACAGGTTCATACACAGGCTTAGTAAGCTAGTGACAGATATTTATTATGAAATGGGGGGTGGGAGAGGGGTACAGAACTGATTCACACACTTGTATGATTTTTTTTGATTAAATTTATTACATTAGGGAGATGACTTAATCTAAAGACTGAAAGGGAACAATTTGAAGCCTGACAGTCAAGATTGCCCAGACTGACAGTGGGGAAAAAGCCAAGATTGAAATTGAAGTATACCAATGGGATCATGTCTGGCATTATCTTTCAATTCTGCTGACCTTGAAAACCATACAAAGACATGTTCACATGGTAAGTGCAAACTATTTGATAGAATAAGGCTGTGGAGACATCCTATTGGAGACACTTAGATGATTTTCTATTTTGTAGATGGTATTTCCCAGTCCTCTATTTAATGAACTGATGAATAAGACACCTATTGAAGATCAACTGTTTACCCCTGAATTGACTTTCAAAGACCATGCATTATCCAGGTTGGTGCATGCTAGTTAAGAATCACATGAAGAATGTTGATTATTGTTAGCTTACATACATTAGTCATACTTATTTCATCATTAGATATTTAGGGATCACAATCAGAAAAAGGAATACATATTATAGTTGATATAGAGGTATTTGAATGGACATGAAATATTAGATTTATGTTCAGCATACATATATTGTTGAAATGTGATATACATTATTATGTATAATTTGAATTTTGGATATTTAAATAGAATTTTTAATCAACAATATAATGGTGTATGTATTTCATTAATTTTAAATCAATTTAATGATTATCTTTAAAAAATGTTGATCAAAGTTAGAGCATAGACACCATATGATTTTAAATGTATTTTATGAATATTTGACAACGTGTGTATTAACTTTGTTCCATTTTTATTATTTTTCATTTCAGATTGGCATCTGATGACTTCCAGGAATATTTCATTTTTTTATATTAAATATATTTTGACATGTTAATACTAAACATTTTATTATTAAATACATTATTTTGAACAGATTATACTAAATATCAATATAATCTGTAAATAAATCAAACTTGGACTCCCATGACTGGTAGTTGGCTATTTGACAAGCACATGCATAAGATAAAATAATGCTTTAATATTAGAAAATAAAATGCTTCCGAGAATATAAAAATATATTTTATAACATTAATTGGGGAGTAAGATTCTTCAATGCTTTTATATTGAAAATGTATATATTACAATTATTTAGGATATGTAGTAAAATTTTTATTTTTTTAACATTTAATAAGGTGAAGTGGTTCAATTACATGAAAGTGACAGTGTTGTTGAATGTAAAAATAATTGTATAAGATCATGTATCTTCCTTAGGTATCTCAAAAAATTAATAGAAAAATTATTTAAATTATTACATTTATAAATGGTAGGTCATTTAACTTGATATTTTTTAAAAATTAGTTATTGGATGCCAGGTTAATCTATGTAATTTTCTAGTGGAGTCATTTAACTATACTTAGTAATATTATGTATTTATTACAATCTTACCTCTTGGGTTAGACATCAAATATCTATATAGAATGTAAATTCCCCTTTTGTTTATTTTGTCAATGTTAACTAAAAATACAAAATGTTTGGGTCCTTAAAGGGACATTCACAAAGTATATTTTGTATAGATTTTTAAAAATATCATACAAGAATTTAAACATATTTAGAAAGTACTATAGAATTACATTCAGTCTTTAAATATACTTGTTAAAATAAAAAAAAAAAATGCACATATCTTAGTCAATGATATAAGGCATCTATATGCAAACAACAATCAGCATCAAAATAGCCTATGTAGAGATGTATTTAATCCAAGAATATATATAATTACAATATAATGATTGAATAACAAAACATATTAAGTTGTTCAAATATAAGAATATTATACAAAACGCATACATAACATATAGCTTAATGTCCCTCTACGCTGAAGGCTAAAAAAGACCTCATTTAATAAATATATTTCAATCAGTGTGTAAAACAATCTAGAATTTAATCTAAATTTGCTTTACTCATATGTTAGACTCATTTAGCAAAAGGAAGGTGCCTAGGTTTATGATATTTTAAGCATTATTGTGAAATGTTTATTTAAAGGGACATGAACTCAAAATATACTTAAAGGTAGACAGTTAAAAAATTAATGATTTATACATTCTGAATGAGTATTCTATTGGAATCAACTTTAAAACTTGTCTCATATTATGAATGCTCATTGTGATGTTGCTATCATTACTTTAAAAATAAGGCAGTAAATAGCTAATTTATTTGCTTCAGTACTCTGGACAGAACTTGATTGTTTGGAATAATTGATGCAACAATCGTCAAGGACAACCCATGTTTGTATAAAACAATTGTCCGTAATATAAAATATCATTATTGATTTGCAAAGAAACATAACAAGATAACTGTTAACATTTGATAATCTGATTAAAGAATAAAGTTGATTAACATTTCATGCTCAATCACCAATGCTAAATTTGTTTGGACAGTGTCCCTTTAAGAGATTTAAAGAGTGTATTTACTTATCTTGATATCTTGACATACTTTGCTTGAAAAGCATATCGAGATCGGCTCAGTAGATGAAGATTGGTGGATGCACAGAGATGCCTTATGTGATTGTCTCAACCATGTGCATTTAAATTTCTTCTGTTGAGGATATATAAATACTAATGGAAAATGATTCACATTTTAAAGTATAAACAATCTTCTATCTCTACAGATCATTTGATACAATTGTTTGTAATGTCTCTTTAAAAATAAAGACGCCATTGCACAATAACATATATGAGCACTTCAGACAAATACAAGCTCGAGGTTTATTTGCGAATAACAAAGCTGTAGTTTAATATTTATAAACAGATTATCCAAGTTACTGACATTCTAACCTGAATTTTAACATTAATAAATATTGCGTGGGAAACGCATCTTGAAACACCAGATTAGCATCTTTAAACATTAGAGTATAATGTCACGCAATAGCACACAATCAATGTGCATTATAAAGACATTTAATAGAGCAATGTCAATACTTCACAATAAATGTATTTAAAGAACAATAAAGACATACAATATGAAATGTGTATTTGTATTAAAGAAACAGACCGTTATTAAACCGAGAAATGTCGACAACATTAATAATGTGACAGTATTAGATTTTAAAGAGTATTTAATCATTAATATTTAACGGATCACGGATATTAAATCTGCGTCACACATATCCGCATGACAGGCCCATGAGTTACAAATAAGTATACATGAAAAATGAAGTTACAGCACCACCATGAGGTATGTGTAAGGAAGTTACTAAGATATGAAACATTAAGGAACGGCCAATCAGAGTTCATCACACAAACACAACTTGAGTCAGGATGGTCTCACAGACATTATAACAATATTTCAAACTTTTATCCAATCAGATGTACAGATAAATTGTCCCATGGTGCATCTCATGTTTACTTCACCATATAAAAGTCCATTACACGTTGCCATCTTTGTCAGTTCTCTAATGCCTGCTGGTGTATTTGTTTTTATATATTAAATATATATTCTATATACGCAACTCGGCAGGCATGTCAGTTCCCAGGTTCACCAAGGAGGAGAGCGCTGCACTGGTCCACGCCGTCAAGGACTTTTATCCCCAGCTGTTTGGGAACAAGAGGAGGTTGACAGATGCGCACGTTAAGAAGGCCCTCTGGGAGTCTATCACCAATGCGGTTAGATTGGTGTGTGACGTCCAGAGGACCCAGGATCAGATCATGAGGAGATTCGGAGATATGAGGTTGCGTTTATCGAAAAAAGTAAACCTCATAAGGGACTGGGTACAAGCCCGTAAAAGAGGTGGCAAAAGAGAGGCCCCGCGGAAACTGTACCTACTCCCTTATGAGGTGACTTTATGCGAGCTCCTCAATCTCCGGGTCCCCAAAAGATTTAGATCCTCGCCATCCTCGGCCTCCTCTTCTTCCCTCCCAGCTGCGGGATCTGAAAGTCCTGACGCGGGGGACAGGGCAGATGCTTCTCCGTCCGGTGGCCTGGGAGGAGATGATAGAGAATCTGAACCAGGTAATTATCCAACTTCATATAATATATATATTTTTTTATTTTATAATCAAAATATGTGTATATAGTCAGATACTAAACCTATACAGATCTCACAACATACACTACATATGATGTTTAGATATCTGATTTTAGATTATTGACACATGAAATAGGAATGATGTTTCTTGCGCTCTACAGAATATGCGTCACAGAGCGGAAATGTAATTTCTCATCCACGTTAACATGGCTTTGCGGAAAGTGGCATTGCTTTATACATATTGGTGAAATGACGGATGCGTAATTCCGCTTGGAATCATTGCGCAATGATCGCGAAAATGGCATTTATCATCCACGTTAACATGGGTTTGCGGAAAATGGCATTGCTTTATACATGTTGTTAAAAATTAAATGGGAATTCTTAGATTAGTGAAGAATACAGTATTCTTATTTTCAATATTATAGCTAATAAAAAACGAATAATACAAAACAATTATAACATATGGCCATCAATTGATGATTATGTAATAACAAGCAGATATTCTTAAAGATACAGTAAACAACACAACTGATTGAAAATAAGAGTCCAGGATATATTTTTAATTAATTTAATTGAGGAAACTATTAACTCATGGGACTACCAAAGGATTAATATTTTTCAATTGATTTGTTATTAATGTAAATTTTTTAAACATGGCATGATTAGTATTAATGATATGCAATCCTCATTTAATATATTACAGATATGGATGTGGCTGCTGGATCCTCAAGCCAGGGCTTGTCACAGTATGGTATGTCTCTTTTTAATTGACATTTGTCTTAGAAACATGGACTGAACATTACATACTAAATACACATTGTTCAATATTTATATGTAATGTCTATTTAATAGATGAAAATTAAATAATTATTCGGATATCCTTAAATAACATATTACATTTTAATTGCATGCTCAATACCATTCATGACATCAACATATGGAGTAGATAATTCATTAACAACAACATTGTGGAATCAATTTAATTTTACATTAAAGGGATACTGAGCTACAATTATTAATATTGTCATTCAGATACAGTATGCAATATTAATAAACATAAAAATATAATACTATCATCATATGTGACATATTCTATTGCTAAATGTATTGTAAAATAAAGAAAGTACGTTTATGTGCATCTAAATTTTGGTTGACCAACCTGGGTTTTTATTGATGATTGGTGGATACCTTCAACAAACAATATTTATTGAATCCAATATTCCTTATCTGCCTTTAAGATTAATATCGAGCAACATTCTAATTATAATAGTAGTCAATGTTAAATCATTTTTTACAGTTTGAACATAGAAATCAATTATTTAAATTAATCATGTCAGTGTCCCTTTAAGACAAAATAGATTCATTCATCTTTACATTCTTTTTATTAAAAACTATTGATATATAAATCACATTCTCTGTTGGAGTTACTTTATAGATATCTGCATACTCTAACAGCACCATGATTACATATTTGTAATAATCAATTTTGTTTTGTATTGTGATAAATATGTGTTGTGTCCTAAACAAGATTACTGTACATTGCACAAATGGCTCGATGTGACACATGTGTTTGTTTAGATTTGTCAACAGATGCTCTTCAAAATGTGGTTTGTGTGTATTCTTTTAAGAACATTGATCAATGGGTATATTTAGATATGCAATAGCATCGTATGAGATGATTTTGATGTCTAATATAGTCTGACATTAAACATATGTTCAATACAGAATATTTAATAGAATCCCCTTGATTCAATCAAGCATTTTCTGGTGTAATGACTGCTCTATTCTTCACATTTTAAAGTTGATTAATGGTAAAATTCGAGACAGATGTGATTTAGTGATATCCAAAATGTGTTTCATAATATATATCTATATCATTCATAGAGAGAGTTGGTGTGGTGAGCCCACAGGAATCCAGCAGTGACATAGAGCCGCCTTTGCGTTCTCCTGGTAAGTCCATTGACTCATTTATATGTAATTGAAGGTGTATTGCTAATCAATATTATGATCATGATTCTGATGAAGCATAACATTAGAAAAAAAAATAAGATTGTCTCTTCTGATTATATATTAATTTTCTTTTAATATTGAACGATTAATAATTTCATCTTTATTAGTCTCCACATTTGTTATTCAGAAGATGTATAACATATGTTTGTTTCCATGTTCTTTTTTTACAACAGTCATCAAGTGATACACACATGAGAAATCTTAAATGTTCTATGTACTATGCTTTTATGATTTTTACATTAATCCAAACAATACATCGAAAATATGAATCATTGACAATAACAAATCTATTGTCATTTGTATGCTCCATCAAAATGATGTAAATCATAACTTTGTGTGTGTATATCTTTAATGCAACATTGATGTGCGTATTTGAGCAACAGTAACATATGTTATAATATCTGATCTTAACGTGTACACAACATGTTATGTTTTACAGAGATTGATGTAACATGTGGGACGGAGGAGGAAGAGGCTGCCTTGGAGTCTGATGGTATGTGAAATATATCTATCATGTTTCCAACATGTTTATTTTTTGGAAATCATTTTATTGAAGACATTCAAAGTCTACAGCTTTTGCCCTTTAAAAAGGAATATTATTTGTCTGTTCAAATACACTACTGCCCCCTTTCTATATCAGGCTGCATGAAAATCTGCTTGTATTTTTTTTTTAAAACATTTATAATTCATGCCATCATTATGTCACATGCATATTCCATGCCAAAACACAATAATAAGGTTAAAATTGTACAGACAGTCATTGATATTCATCTGAGTGCCTATATACATACCATATCCTCATTTCAGAATTGTTTACAAATTCAAACACACTTCGAAGTATATTGAAAACATAATCAATTTGAAATGCGTTGATTTGATGTCAGGATGTATGAGATGTTAATATATTTTCTTTACATTTTCAGATGGATCCACCACTTCTGGTCATCTGGTTTCCGCCCCTGCCCAGTCACAGACCCCTCCCCATGCACACACCCATGACCATGGCCACACCCCTGCACAGACCCAGAGCCCTTCCCATGACCAAACTCATGACCATGCCCAGACCACTGCCAGCCCTTCCCATATTTCAAATCCTGTCCCTCCAACAAAACGCCCATACACCCCCCTTCGCCGCTCTCCCCGTATTCTGGCCCGTACAGCTGCCCAGACCCAAACTCCCCACTCCCCAGCTGTACGGCCTACCCCGGAGCGGCAGCTCACCCCTCCCCAAGCCATTCACATACCTCCCCAAGCCAATCCCATCCCTCCCCCCTGTCTCAACCTTCATTGTCCTGGGTGTCAGATTGTCCTTCCCAGGCACAGCTGTAAGTATCATTCTAAATACACTTTATAAGATACTTAAAGGTACAGTGAAGTTAAATTGGTTAAATTGTGATTCAAATCCAGCATGCAATGTTAATCAAATTTATAATTTTATACTCTTATTAATTATTCGTCATTCTCTTGATATATTTTTTGAAAAAAACTAATTCCTATAATTAGTTTAAACAATAAAATAAATCAGGGCCATCATTTCTTTATTGTTGGATGAATGTATCCATCAACCAGCATGCACAAACAAAGTTGATAAACAAATATTGGCTTCCATAAAAAGCAACATTCTTGCATTCAAAATATAGCTTGAGAATTAAAACATATAATGAATATGTGTAATTTATAAAGATTTGTCATGTCATGCTCTATCTGAATGAGTCCATTAAATATTTAGGTTCAGTGTCCCTTTAATTGGATATCGCTACATATACCAAACACCACTACTTGGATCCAAAATTTTATGTACAAATGTGGATACATTATCTCTTGTCTAACCCAGTGGGAATGTAATTTCTTCTGGTTGCTATGTTTACACAGCTTGTCCTCAATGCAAAAATGTTTAAGGATAGGTGTGCCTACCACAGTATAATTAAAATATTTAAATTGCTAATGTAAGTACAATGTAAATCCTTTAACAAGATTTTATACACTCAAGCTGTATAAGTGGATCATCTAAAACCAATTAAAGGGGACAACATGTTTGAGTAACATGTCCCTTTAATGATTTCTGTCTGTCTGAATAACCTAATTCATGTGTAAAGAATAAATGTAAACTAATTTATGTAAAGAATTATTTGTCTTTATGATGACAATGTATGTATTAAAAATTTTTAGTATGTTGTGTAATTATCCTTAATATTTAATTTTATTTTATTTTAGGCTGTGACTCAGCATGGCTCATGCTAGAAGGGATAGCAAGAGTAGAGCAGGCCGTGTTGAGGAACGCAGCTGTCCTGAGAGGGATGAACGACACCATGCAGGCCCAGCTCCGGGTTCAGGACTTGACTCTGCGTGAAATTATGCGATTACGTTCAAGGCCTGAATCTGGAGCTGGACATGCACAGGACAATGAAGAGGATGACCAGTAAGTGGAGGATCTGGATATGCTCCATGGTGGCAGATAAGAATCCTCCGTCCACATGTTGAATTTGTATTTTTAGTGTTGCCATTTGGCCTTTTTTTCTGTTTATTGTTGTGCCTGTTGCACTCTTTTACCTTGTCATATGTCTCCAATGGGGCTATGCTGGCCCTTGGCAACTCTCTTCATGGACTGTGATGCACTGTGTTACCTTGTCATATGTCTCCAATGGGGCTATGCTGGCCCTTAGCAACTCTCTTCATGGACTGTGATGCACTGTGTTACCTTGTCATATGTCTCCAATGGGGCTATGCTGGCCCTTGGCAACTCTCTTCATGGACTGTGATGCACTGTGTTACCTTGTCATATGTCTCCAATGGGGCTATGCTGGCCCTTGGCAACTCTCTTCATGGACTGTGATGCACTGTGTTACCTTGTCATATGTCTCCAATGGGGCTATGCTGGCCCTTAGCAACTCTCTTCATGGACTGTGATGCACTGTGTTACCTTGTCATATGTCTCCAATGGGGCTATGCTGGCCCTTGGCAACTCTCTTCATGGACTGTGATGCACTGTGTTACCTTGTCATATGTCTCCAATGGGGCTATGCTGGCCCTTGATAACTCTCTTCATGGACTGTGATGCACTGTGTTACCTTGTCATATGTCTCCAATGGGGCTATGCTGGCCCTTGGCAACTCTCTTCATGGACTGTGATGCACTGTGTTACCTTGTCATATGGCTCATATATTCCTTATTTTTACAAGATTATTTATAAACGTTGTGTATGTTTTCTTACATACTAATAAAATACATTTTATTTCACAAATAATTGTCCTCATTCTTCCTGTTATTTTTTGAAAGCTCTAGTTTATGTTGTTGATCCTTAAAGGGACCTACCAAATATATTTGTTATACTGAAATCATATATGTAAGACAATAGTAAATGACTTTAAGATTAACATCTCCAATGTAATCTTATTATTTGTCTTTATATTATTTTCTCTTAGCTCTATCATTGCCTGATTATGATTAGCAGAGTAATTTCTTTATATATGTATATATAGATTGGTATTTGTGTATATATGTATATTTAAATGTTCAGATCCATGTGTGTATTTAGAAAGTCTGCATGAATTGATGCACCTTTACCAAATGATCTGAGTATTGATAAAATGATATAATCCCTGTAAAGTCTTCATTTTATTGAAATAGTATTGACTATGTGTATGCTCTTTTTAAAAACAAAATAATGTCCCTTTAAGTGATGTTGATCACAATTGTTAATGAATGTATTTCCATTTGTAAAGCGTTTTTGTCCTTTTTACAAGAACAAAGACATATAATTTGATTAATAAACAATCTTATTGTAATGTTGACAGCACCTGTATTTCATTTTCAAATCTATATTATTGTAAAAGTGTAACCAAATAAATCTCTGTGTGTAATGCAAATAATTTAGATGATGAATATTAGTTAACTAATATGTTAACAAAATACATCTCCTCCCATATATGGCTATAGGTAGGCTGACAATAATTAAACCTGAATAAATGACACGTTTAATCAATACATGTATAACTATTGTTATTCAACAACAATCCAAACATATCTTAAAACATCAATGGCATATGTATTTCTCATGTGTATCTTTTAAATGTTAAAGATATACACCATAGCTATAGTTCAAGGGACAGTCAAGTCCGAAAAGATGATTCAGGATTTGTTGTCATTCCTAGATAGAAATCTACACACATACTAGTTCCTAAAATATAAATACGTTTCTTAGTGATATGCCAAGCTGTCACTGAGTCCTTGTATTGTCAGCGGTTTTTCAGCGATCTCGGATGCGCCATGTTGCTTAAGACGTCACCTGCCAGGCTGTCCAATGATTCCTTGTATTGACTGACGTTCTTACGTGATCAGGAATATGCCTTTTATTGGATTGCGTTTTGACGCGATCAAGGATGCGCCTTTTTTTTTGGGCGTTCTTACGTGATCAATAATGTGCCTTTCATTGGATGGCGTTCTTACGTGATCAAGGAAGCGCCATGTTAAGACGGCACATGTAAAGGTAAAAAAACGTATGATTGGATTACGTAGTCCCGCAATATTTGTGCACGTTAAAAACGTTTGTGACTGCATCCAATTTTAAAAAGCTTGCGAATATGTATTATTTGCATCATGTTACATTGTTGACCCGTAGCTGATAAAGACCACCACATTCTCTTTTGCTGTATGTCTGGTTGAATCAACGAACGAAAGAAAAATGTTTTCATGCATAGGATATTTCTAGGCAAGTGCAAATCTCTACAGTCCATGTTTAATATGTTTGTCAACAATATGTTCCTTTTTCAGAAAAAATTAATGTTGTGTTTTATGTTGAATATATCTAATTAATAAATAAGCGCTATTGTGTTTGAATAAAGTAATCAATATGCATTTATCTTTATCATATGCTAAATATATGATGCCGACTTCTTCTAAATGTAATTTCGTTGTATATTTTATTAAAGGTTCATTAGACACTCACATTATAAATCAAAAGCTTGGATTTTGTCTCTAGTTAGATAGTCCATTGTTTAACCAATACGTTTATTTTTTCTTCTGTTCTAAGAAAATGTAATTAATTTTCTTACTCCTCGCAAAGCCTCTGAGTTTCATGTGAGTACATTCTCCAGCTTTCTCCAGTTTGTGTAAAGGGTCTTTTCATATGTTAATGATGGGGTATTGTGTTGTTTTACGGTTGTAATGGGGGTTTCGTCTATATTTTCAATATAGCTAACCCTATTTTATTTTCAAGTGTTTGAAGCTTTTTAATATTGATATCAGTATATGTTAATCTTGTTGTTTGTAGTAGTGTCTATTACATACAGTTATGTTAAAAATATAGGATACTGTCCCTTGAATGCAAATGTTGTTTTTTGTATCATGTATGAGATCCACATAGTTTAATCTTCAAATATATTATTGTTAGCATATTTTCACCCCCCCCCCACTCCTAAAAGGACTTTAAACCATATTCATTGTTAAATAAAAATGTCTTTACAATAAAATATTAACACAATAATGTCTCTTAAAGAAAATAGACTTTATTTAACACGTCAATATAAATGTGATTTCAACTTTTTTTTATTTGACAAAGTACATGTAGATATACCAACAAGCTTAAAATATGTGTTAGCATATGTAATGTTGTTAAAGGGACAGTTTAGAAAATATATAATGTTTGTCATTATTCTAAAAGTCAATTCTGTAATATCAAGGATATCAAATGTTTCTCAACAATTGAACATTTGTCTGGGTTTATTTAAATTTGCTATATAAACTTATGAGGTTGGTGTGCTCATTTCTTCGATCTTGAAGAGTGCTTGTAATCATTATACAATTTGAGCACTAGAGGGCATTTTGATAGCATTTGTATATGTAAAACCTTGTGCTCATACAGCATATTATTGACCATGTATTGATCATTGATATCTAAAATGTTGTTATGTCAGAACAACAAATAAGTGGTCATTTTTCATAGTCATAGATACAAGGGTAAGCACATAAGTCACACATGTATTTCTCCATGTTTTGTTGTTTCAAACTTTATAATGCGTAATACAGTGTTTTCTTTGTAATCAATAATTTTCTGACTGTCCCTTTAAGCTGTGTTATTGGCATTCAAACAGTAATATGCCATCATGGAAAATTGTTATGGTAATTTAGTTAGCGATTCGGGAAACAGTTTGGACATCACATCACAGAAACCAATCAATATCATGAACAAGGATAGGTATGTGATGATGTGGTTTTCACACACTTATAACCCACACTCTGCAAACAATCTGCCTCCATGGACCCGGTCCCATAGAAGTCGATTATATACAGAGTGTGGTCCACAAGTGTATGAAAACCACATCATCACATACCTATCCATTACACATTAAATTAAAAAAAGCAGTGAAGATGAAAAAAATACTTACTTCCTCTTCCTTCCCCTCTTCCCACGGGGCTGAGGCTCTGGGAGAGGCAACTGCCGACTCCGAAGAGTCCTCCTTGGAGCTGTTGTGGGAGGAGTGGAAGGAAGAGTACTGGGACGACCAAGGTGAGGAGTAGATGGCTGGGGAGGAGAAGATGGATGAGGAGGAGAAGATGGCTGAGGAGGATGAGTAGATGGCTGAGGAGGAGGAGGAGTAGATGGCTGAGGAGGAGGAGTAGATGGCTGAGGAGGATGAGATGGGCCGGCAGGAGGAGATGGCCCAGCAGCAAGAGGCCCAGCAACAAGAGGCACAGCAACAGGAGGTAGACCAGCATGCGCCTCCCGGAAAAAAGTGAACATTTCTTGATGAAGATGAAATATTCTTGTTTGGCCTTCTTCTATTCGATTCAGTATGTTGATGATTTCATTTTGTCCTTGAATAATCTGATTTTGGCCATCAAGTATTCTGTGTCGTCCTTCTATATTTTCTATCCGGGAGGTACGCATCTGGTCTATGTACTCCAGTAGAACCCGCACCTCCGCTATTTCCTCTTGTTGTGCATGTTGAACCCGTGCACGGCGGGGTGCCCGTGCACGGCGGAGTGCGGGTCTTTGAGGGAAATCGGGTTCCGCGGGTTCCTCCTGTGCTTCCGGGGCCTCTTCATCATCTCCCGTGCGCTGTTCGTCACGGGGGGCCTCTTCCCTCCGAAGTGGAAATTCCTCACCACCACTCTCATCCCGGGGAGATGCAGGAGGCTGTGCTGCCTCGTCCCCAGACTCTGTATATATAAAAAAAAAAAAAAATGTATATATTAGCATATTTGCAAATAAAGGTTTAAATGACTTAGCTTACGATACAATTACAAATGCAGAATCATTAATCCACTTTGAAATCTAACAAACAATCAATACTATTTCCGCTTTTTCTAAACCGTGTTTGTGATATCTGTGGTCAATGTGAATGTTTTTGCTTTTTTTTTCAGTCTGTTTAAATGCACACCTAACCTATAGCCTAGATACTGATGTAACCGCAAAGTAATAGAATGCGTGTAAACAACGTTATAGCATTAATCTGATCCTTAACACATGAAACACAATGTTTTATCTTTCATGATTTAGAAGCATACATTTTGTATCAACTTTCGAATGTACTTTTCTTATCTAATTCGCTTAATTCTCTGGATATTCTTTGCTGAAAAGCATATCTAAATATGCTTATAAGATGCTGATTGTTAGCTGAATATAGCTGCCTCCTGTGATTGTTTCACCGTGTGCATGGCTATTTCTTCATTAAAATATATCTCAAGAATGAATCAAATTAGGTAATATAAGTACATTTGAATGTTTTGTCAAATTGTATTCGCTACCTCAATCATGAAAGTAAATGTTTGCGTATAGTGTCCATTGAAATACATTCGTATGTGAAATTATTGTTCAATGAGCTTACCGTCAGATGAGAGTGGCAGGTTCCCGGTATCGATTCCTCCGATACCGACTACTTCCACCTCGGAGATGCTGGGACGCAACATTTCCTCCCATCGGCAGTAGTCCATTTCAATGGCAGGGCCGCCACCGGTCCCTGCGGCATGTCGGGCCTCCAGGCTTAACTTTCTTTTCAGTTCAAGTTTACAGTCCCGGTACCGATGTTTGATAGAATCCATATCGCGGTTCCGGCCACCCACTGCATTGACTGCATTCCTGATCTCGTTCCAGAGCCTCCTCCTGTCAGTCGGGGTGGTCTTTTGGTGCTGCAGCATCCTATGCCTGGCCATATAGGCCTCTACGAGGGCCTCCTTCTCCTCCATCGAAAACCTCGCCTCCCTAGTCGCCTTGGCCTTCCCCTGTGACGATGCCCTCTGTTTCCCGGACTGTGAAGCCCTACTCTGACCGCCACTGGGCCCAGCCACTTGGTCATCTTGAACCAAGTGGCTGGGTCCACCCACCGCTTCCACCCCCGCTTCCTGCCCCCCTTCCTGCCCTGTTCCTCTCCCCCTCCCTCTACTCCCCCCTCTACCTGTCCCCTGCCTGGCCTCCATCTCTTCCCTAAACTAAACCCCAAATAATCAAACAAAAAGTGAGTGTGCTGAAATTAAAGGGGGGCAAAATAAAGAACTAAAAAGACAAAAAAGGTGCTTAAAGTGTGAGAGGGATGTAAAAAACAAAGAGGGTAAGGAGTATTTAAATAAACGAAAAGAATAAGACTAAAAGGAGGATATGTAAACTAAATGTAACTAGGGGATGGGGATGGGATGGGTATGGGGTATGGGATAAGAGTAAATGGGATGAAAGGGAATGGGACTACAAGGAATAGGGTATGGAGTGTAGTATGAGGGGGTAGGGGGTATGGAGTGTATGTAGTGTTATTGATAAGTGTATGTATGTATTGAATGTGTTTGCGTGTAAATGTGTTAAGTGTACAGAAAAATCACTCGCTCGCTAACTCACACTACTTCTAATTCTCACTAACAAACACTCCCACTAACTACCACTAACTACCACTAACTGACGCTCCCACTAACAACTCTCACTAATAACTCCCACTAACTCACTCACGCTCCCACTAACAGACTCTCTCCCACTCCCACTAACTACCACTAACTCACTCACTCTCTCACGCTAACACTACCAACTGACTCTCTCACGCTAACACTAACTCTCAAATATTCTCAAACTCTATTCTTAAACCTCCAATCTCCAAAGACCCAACAGCAACACAGTCAAAGAAGCCATGCTTGTGTGGTGCTTATATACCCTGTGTAAATGTTTAATGATGTACCTATTTGCGTTGTAAATAGTGTTCAGGTGTGCTTTATTAGCAATTAATATTAGTGCAATGTGTATTAGGTGTGTGAATTTGCGCATGCTCATTTTGAGTTGGTATTTGTGGAATGTGTAGAATGCGATGATGTCATAGTGGTCGTTTTCTCTAACATTGTCCAATAGTATTCTTTTTAAATGTGATTTTGCGATGGTGTGTTCTTAGTGAAGTGTTGTATATGTATGTTTGTCATAATATATAGTGATATTGAATACGATCTTTTTTCTAGTGTATGTATATCATTTTTAATCCTTGTTGTTATTTAGCGATTTTCCGCATCTTAAAGTATATGCGTATTCCCCGTATAAAAATTTATTAAAACATCCCCCGCTTGTGAATGTGTAATGCTTGTGTGATTTGTTGATTGATTGTTGTTGTGACATTTGCGGCGTGTTATTGTTGTGCATGATGTGGTATGCGTCATATGACCGAGCTGTACGTATTCTCGCGAGATCGAGTGTTAGGTGAAAAAAGCAATTTTTTGCCTTTCCCATTGATCTCTATGGGAGACTGTCTTACGCGGCCAGTATTACGCGTGTGACATACACGCGTTAGGAGCATCGTTAGATGGTCTTATTTTAACTCTAAATACCGGAGTCAAACAATGACGTGCGTTAGACATAAACACGCGTGGCGTTAACAGCCCTTTTACCGCCGAACTCCAAATCTAGGCCTTAGTTAAGCCTTTAAAACACTGCATATGAAAAGAGATTTCAAATGTGACCATGTTATGATCACTGTTACCCAATTCTTTAACTTCTATGTTTGATATTATATCTGTATTGTTTGATAGCACTAAATCCAATATAGCTTTACTCCTAGTTGGCTCCTCTATTAATTGTGACAAGAAGTTATCCCTGAGAACATTTAAAAATCTATCCCCCTTAGCTGAATTACTAGTTTCATTGGCCCAGTTTATATCAGGGTAGTTAAAATCTCCCATAATTACAGCACTGTTATTAGCAGCCTTACCTATTTGCATTAGTAGTTGAGTTTCCTCTGGGTCACTAATGTTGGGAGGCTTGTAGCATGTTCCTAGTAATATTTTTTTAGGATTTTTCCCCCCACTCTTTATTTCAACCCACAGGGTCTCTACATTGTCACTTGTATCATAAATATCTTCCCTTATTGTAGGTTTAAGGTCAGGTTTAATATACATGCAGATTCCTCCACCCCTTTTATTATTCCTGTCCCTCCTAAATAATGTATACCCCTCTAAGTTAACTGCCCAGTCATGTGAATCATCCCACCAAGTTTCAGTTATACTGATAACATCATAGTCCTCTTCTGCAACTAAGAGCGTCAGCTCCCCCATTTTACCTGTCATGCTTCTTGCATTTGTTGTCATACATTTAATTTTCATGTGCTTTCTGCTGCTACTTGGTGTACTTTCCTCTATACTTTCTAATGTGACATTTCTTAAGTCATCCCTTCCTTGAGATATTAATGGAGTGACATATTCAGACACTGATCTCTCTGTTCTATTATGTTCAAATTGACCCTCCCCCCCTTTGCCTAGTTTAAAAGGTTCTCTAAACGTGCTACCATCCTTTCCCCCAACACACCTGCACCCATGTCATTCAGGTGCAATCCATCCTTACTGTACAATTTGTACCCTAGTGAAAAATCAGCCCAGTGTTCTAAAAAGTCAAACCCCTCATTTTTACACCATGTTTTTAGCCATGAATTAACAGACCTTAGCTCCTTCTGCCTTACTGAGTTAACACACGGCACTGGTAATATCTCAGAAAATATTACTTTGGATGTTCTTGCTTTAAGCTTGCTACCTAACTCCCTGAAGTCATTTTTTAGGACTCTCCATCTCCCACTGATTTCTTCATTAGTACCAATATGCACCATGACTGCAGGATATAGAGTATATTATATACTCTAGATGACTTAACTTATTATATACAGTTAAAGTGAGTAGATTGGATTAGGGTGAACAGAATATATAATTAGACCTAGCTTATTAGTGGAATCTGAGTTAAAAAAAATTGTATATTAATTTGTCCAGATAGGAGATTAGGATTGTAGTATCATCATAATTTATTTATGATTACATTGATTTAAACTTAGCTAGAAGAACATTGTCCTAGCATTATAATATGTTCTATACGGTGTCCAGGGGTACTTCTAGATTCTCCAAGGCTCTGTTAGCTCCCTGTCTTCTTCTTTTGTGGTTTCGTCATTAGAGAAAGGGGGATTTTATTTCAGAGTTTTTTCTTAGTGATAGTATGCCCTTTTTATATATGGCTAGTTACTAGTAGGGTAAAACATATAGATAGTCCATATTTAAGGGCTTTAAAAAAACTTAACTCTAATACATACCCTACTACATCACTTCCGGTTTTTAGCCACAACACTTAATACTTACTAAACCTATTGCTATCATGTACTAACAGAAAAAAGTAGTTAAATGTCCACAGAATGCATAGGCTCAAAATGGAGGGGCCTGTAAAGCCCTCAAAACCAAATTAAGACTCCAAGGAGGAGAGATTGATTTAATGACAGGCTTAATACGAACTAAAGCCTGTACAAAACAGTGAATATCATGAAGTTTAACAATCTTTATGTGAATAAAACAGAAAGAGCAGAGATTTGTCCCATCAAGGAACTTTCAGACAAAACCTTATCCAAACCATCCTGAAGAAACTGTAAAATTCTTGCAACTCTAAAAGATTGCCAAGAGAATTTATGAGAAGAACACCAGGAAATGTAAGTCTTCCAAACTCTATAACAAATCTTTCTAGAGACAGATTTACGAGCTTGTAACATAGTATTAATCACTGAGTCAGAGAAAACTCTATGACTTAGCACTAAGCGATCAATTTCCATACCTTCAAAATGTAATGATTTGAAACTCTGATGGAAAAAAACGGACCTTGAGACAGTAGGTCCAGTCTTAACAGAAGTTGCTAAGGTTGGCAGCTGAACATCCTAACAAGACCCGCATACCAAAACCTGTGAGGCTATGCTGGAGCCACCAGCCACACAAACGATTGTTCCATGATGATTTTGGAGATCACTCTTGGAAGAAGAACTAGAGGCGGGAAAATATAAGCAGGTTAATAACACCAAAGAAGTGTCAGTGCACCCACTGCTTCCGCTTGAAAATCCCTGAACCTGGACAGGCATCTGGGAAGTCTCTTGTTTAGATGAGAGGCAATCAGATCTATCTGTAGAAGATCCCATATCTGAACAATCTGAGAAAACACATCTGGATGGAGGGACCACTCCCCCGGATGTAAAATCTGACGACTGAGATTATCTGCCTCCCAATGTCTATACCTGGGATATGCACCGCAGAAATTAGACAGGAGCTGGATTCTGCCCAAGCAAGTATCCGAGATATTTCTTTCTTAGCTTGTGGACTGTGAGTCCCACCCTGCTGATTGACAAATGCCATTGTTTGTGATATTGTCTGATTGAAAATAAATAAATGGTTCTCTCTTTAACAGAGGCCAAAACTGAAGAGCTCTGAGAATTGCACGGAGTTCTAAAATATTGATTGGTAATCTTGCCTCTTGAGATTTCCAAACCCCTTGGGCTGTCAGAGATCCCCAAACAGCTCCCCAACCTGAAAGACTTGCATCTGTAGTGATCATAGTTCAGGTTAGCTGAACAAAGAAGCCCCTTGAACTAAACGCTGGTGATTTAACCACCACTTACAAGTATTTCAGGACTCTAGCATGGTATTGCAAGTCACCTATGGGCCACTGCCAAAACCCAAAAATCCATACAAAAAATAGCAAACAGGTGACAGCAAATTCCAATGAATATTTATTCCAAAAAGACAAAAAAGAGGGCAATGTTTCGGGACCTTATCCCTTAATCATGCCATGCTTGACACAAACTGATCTGTTTAAAAAGAAAACTGATCGAAATAGCCTGTTAAGGTTTGAAAGTGCTCATCCATCCTCACTTCTAAGGTCCCTTCCCCATAGTCAAATGCTTTCTGTACGTAAAATCATATCAGACAAAGACTTACTTGATAAAAGATTGACAGAAATGGGGGAGAGATTCATTGAAAGGGGGTACCCGGTTAATTTAATTGCCAAAGAGATTGAATGGTTAAATCTATCCCCAGAGCGAACTTATTGAGCTCTAAAAGCAAAAGTAAAAATAGGGATAAGAAAAATGATAGGTTGATCTTTGTCTCTGAATACAATGCGCAAAGTAAAGATATATTACGAATTCTGAAGAAACATTGGAATATTCTGTCTGACTGTAATCCCACCATAACAGAATTCCAAAATTCCCCCATGCCAGCCTTTAAAAAGGGTGCTAATATTCAAAGTAAGCTGATTAAAGCAGACATTGGGCCAAGTGTTAGAACAGGCCTGGGTTATATTACCACTAAAAATAAAGGTTCCTATCCCTGTTTAGGGTGTTCCTGTTGCAGTAATATGACCAAAGGGTCAGTATTTTATCACCCTCACACTGGGAAGAAGTATAATATAAAGAGTTTTTTTACCTGCTTTACTTCTTTTATAATATATATGACTAAATGTCCGTGTGGGGGTGTTTATATAGGTGAGTCCACCAGACCTGCCAAGGACAGGATAATTGAACATAAAAGCAATATTCAAACTGGTAATACAAAAGCCCCCCTAGCTGCCCATTTATTAAAAGCAGGCCACTCTATTAGTCAACTAAAATGTTAAATTATTGACAATGTTGATACTCCACGAAGAGGGGGTAATAAGGAATTAAGCCTGAAACAAAAAGAATCCTATTGGATTTATTAGCTTGAGAGTTTAGAACCCAAAAGTTAAATAGAGACTGGGATCTAGCTGTATTCCTATGATGAATTAATGTTAATTGTTGAATCTTATATAATGACATGACATTTATTATTATATAAGTTGCTGCTATACATGTAAGGAGTTATGTATTATAAATCCAGAATTAATAATAAGATTATTTAAACTTTATAATCTAAATTGTGAATATATATATATATATATATATATATACATGTAAGGAATGGGTTAATTGTTTTTGAGTGCCACCTAGTGGTACACCTGTATATAAATCACTTTAGTGTTTGTGTCATGCATGGCATGATTAAGGGATAAGGTCCCGAAATGTTGCCCTCTTTTTTGGAATAAATATTCATTGGAATTTGCTGTCACCTGTTTGCTATTTTTTTATTTAACCACCACGTCAGAGAGTGTGAAACATTGGGATTTAAGGATATTAATTGTGATATCTTTGTATAATCGCTGCACCATGGATTCAGCAAACAAAGCTGGAGAGGTCTCATGTGAGAACGAGCAAAGTGAATCGCATCCGATGCTGCAGTCATGAGACCTAAATTTTCCATGCACATAACCACTGAAGGGAATGACTGAGACTGAAGGTTCCGACAGGCTACAACCACTTTCAAACGTCTCTTGTCTGTTAGAGACAGAGTCATGGACACTGAATCTATCTGGAAACCTAAAAAGGTGACCCTTGTCTGAGGAATCAAGAAATTTTTTGGTAAATTGATCCTCCAACCATGTTTACGAAGAAACAACACTAGTTGATTTGTGTGAGATTCTGCAGAACGTAAAGACTGAGCTAGTACCAAGATATCGTCCAAATAAGGAAACACCACAATACCCTGCTCTCTGGTTTCCATAAAGCAGGGCACCTAGAACCATTAAAAAAGATTCTTGAGCAGTTGCTAGTCCAAATGGAAGAGCAACAAATTGGTAATGCTTGTCTAGAAAAGAGAATCTCAGGAATTGATAATAAACTGAATGAATCGGAATATGAAGGTATGCATCCTGCAAATCCATCGTGGACCTAAAATGTCCTTGCTGAATAAAAAGCAGAACAGTCCTTAAAGTCACCATTTGAAAATTGGTACTCTTACATAACGATTCCAAATTTTCAGATCCAGAATAGGTCTGAATGAAATTTCCCTCTTTGGGACAAAGAATAGATTTGAATAAAACTCCAGACCTTGTTCCTGAAAAGGAACTGGCATGACTACCCCTGAAACTCCAAGTCTGAAACACACTTCAGGAAAGCCTGAGCTTTAACTGGATTTGCTGGGATGCGTGAGAGAAAAAAATCTTCTCACAGGAGAACTTACTCAGAATCCTACTCGATACCCCTGAGAGACAATACTCTGAAACCATTGATTTTGGACAGAATTTATCCAAACATCCTTGAAAAAAACCTTAATCTGCCCCCTACCAGCTGAGCTGGAATGAGAGTCGCACCTTCATGCAGACTTAGGGGTTGGCTTTTCGTTTCTTAAATGGGTTGGATTTATTTCATTTAATGAAGGTTTCCAATTGGAAACAGATTCCATAGGGAAGGATTAGGTTTTTGTTCCTTATTTGACAAAAAGAATGAAAACGATTAGAAGCTTTATATTTACCCTTAGGTCTCTTATTACCTTGGAAAGAAAGAGATAGCAATCTAGACTTAAAAAGTCATATCAGCATTCCAAGATTTAAGCCTCAAAACTCTTTTAGCATAAAATAGCTTAAGACATAGACCTAACATCAATCTTGATGATATCAAAAAAAGGGATCAGAACTGATTAGTATTTTGCAGTAAGTGAATAATGATAGATAAATCAGAATCCAATTTCTTGTTGTGTTAATTCTCTAACAAAAATGTTGATGCAGCTGCAACATCAGCCAAAGAAATTGCAGGCCTGAGACGACCTGAATATAAATAAGCTTTCCTTAGATAAGATTCAAGTTTCATATCTAAAAGAACTTAAGTACTATCTTCCATAGGAATAGAGGTACGTTCATCAAGAGTAGAAATTGCCCCATCAACTTTGAGGATCTTTTCCCAAAACTCTATAAAAATTTCTGGTAAAAGGATACAATTTTTAAACCTTGAAGAAGGAATAAAAGAAGTACCCGGCTAATTCCATTCCTTAGAAATCATATCAGAAATAGCATTAGGAACAGAAAAAAACCTCTGGAGTAACCACATGAGGTTTAAAAACAGAATTTACTAGTTCTAATATCGAAAGGACAAGTTTCCACGATATCTAAAATAATTAACACTTCTTTTAAGAACAAAAATACTTCATTTTAAATAAATAAGTAGATTTTGCTAGTGTCAATATCTGAGGACGGATCTTCTGAATCAGATAGATCCTCATGAGATGAGGATAATTAATTATGTTGTCGGTCATTTGAAAATTCATCAACCTTATGAGAAGTTTTAAAAGACCTTTATATTAATTAGAAGGCAGAATAGCAGACAAAGCCTTCTGAATAGAATCAGTAACAAATTCTTTAAATTTCATAGGTATAACATGTACATTAAAAGTTGAAGGAACAACAACAGGGAATGTACTATTAACTGATGGACACAATATCTGCATGTAAAAGTTTATCATGATAACCAATACAAATGACATTCGGAAATATAATGCACTTAGCTTTAGTAGAACCAACATCAGACGGCAAAGTTCCAACAGATTCATCTGAGGCAGGATCAGATTGAGACATCTTGCAAAATGTAAAAAACAACATATAAAGCAAAATTTGTCAATTTCCTTATATGACAGTTTCAGGAATGGGAAAAAAAGGCAAATAGCATAGCCCTCTGACATAGAAAAAGGCAAGAGGCCTTGCAGTATTAAATTAATAAAAAAAATTGGCGCAAAGTATGACGCACAACGTAACTGAAAATTATTTGGTGCCAACAGCATCCGGAAATTACACACTCGCGTCACTAACGACGCAACCCTGTGTAAGGAACTCGGCGTGAACTATGACGCCAGAAATGACGAACTAGCTTCAATGGACGTACTTTCAGGCAAAAAAAATTTGCGGCAAGAATGACGCAATAAAGTCTAGCATTTGGCGCACCCGCGGGCCTAATCCTGCCCGCAATTTGCAAGAAAAAATGTAGTCAATTTGAAAAAAAAGACTAAACCCCAGGTAAGAAAAAATATTTCCTAATATGTTAATTTTCCCCAAATATGAAACTGACAGTCTGCAAAAGGAAATACATGAACCGGACTCATGGCAAATATAAGTACAATACATATATTTAGAACTTTATATTAATGCATAAAGTGCCAAACCATAGCTGAGGTGTCTTAAGTAATAAGTAATAAAAACATACTTACCGAAAGACACCCATCCACATATAGCAGATAGCCAAACCAGTACTGAAACAGTTATCAGTAGAGGTAATGGTATGTGAGAGTATATCATCGATCTGATAAGTGAGGTAGGAGATGAATCTCTACGACCGATAACAGAGAACCTATGAAATAAATCTCCCGTGAGGAAAACCATTGCATTCAATAGGTGATACTCCCTTCACATCCCTCTGACATCCCGCTGTACTCTGAGAGGAATCGGGCTTGAAAATGCTGTGAAGTGCAAGTCAACGTAGAAATCTTAGCACAAACTTCACCACCTCCATAGGAGGCAAAGTTTGTAAAACTGAATTGTGGGTGTGGTGAGGGGTGTATTTATAGGCATTTTGAGGTTTGAGAAACTTTGCCCCTCCTGGTAGGATTGTATATCCCATACGTCACTAGCTCATGGACTCTTGCCAATTACATGAAAGAAAGCTAGCTTGTGCGGGCGATATGGTGGCATTGAGCTCCATACCTCACCCAAACACATGCGCTGCTTTGACGTGCTCGTGCACGATTTCCCCATAGACATCAATGGGGAGAGCTGGCAAAAAAAAGCCTAACAACTTTGACAGCGTAAACAAAAGCTCCGTAACGCAGCCCCATTGATGTCTATAGGGAAAGAAAATGTTACGTTTAAACCTAACACCCTAACATAAAAACCACATCTAAACACCCCTTATCTGCCGCCCGACATCGCTGCCACCTACATTACAGTTATTAACCCCTAATCTGCGGCCCTTAACATCGCCGCCACCTAAATAGAACTATTAACCCCTAATCTGCCACTCCCGATATCGCCGCCACCTAAATACACTTGGAAAACCATAGAATCAATAGGTGATACTCCCTTCACATCCCTGTGACAAACACTGTACTCTGATAAGAATCAGGCTTCAAAATGCTGAGAAGCGCATATCACAGAAGAAAATCAAGCACAAACTTACTTCACCACCTCCATAGGGAGGCAAAGTTTGTAAAACTGAATTGTGGGTGTGGTGAGGGGTGTATTTATAGGCATTTTGAGGTTTGAGAAACTTTGCCCCCCCCTGGTAGGATTGTATATCCCATACGTCACTAGCTCATGGACTCTTGCCAATTACATGAAAGAAAGCTAGCTTGTGCGGGCGATATGGTGGCGTTGAGCTCCATACCTCACCCAAATACATGCGCTGCTTTGACGTGCTTGTGCACGATTTCCCCATAGACATCAATGGGGAGAGCTGGCAAAAAAAAAGCCTAACAACTGTGACCGCGTAAACAAAAGCTCTGTAACACAGCCCCATTGATGTCTATAGGGAAAGAAAATGTTACGGTTAAACCTAACACCCTAACATAAAAACCACATCCTAAACACCCCTTATCTGCCTCCCCGACATCGCCGCCACCTACATTACAGTTATTAACCCCTAATCTGCGGCCCTTAACATCGCCGCCACCTAAATAAAACTATTAACCCCTTATCTGCCACTCCCGATATCGCCGCCAGCTAAATACACTTATTAACCCCTAATCTGTGGCCCTTAACATCGCCGCCACCTTCATTACAGTTATTAACCCCTAATCTGCCACCCCCAATGTCGCAGCCACTATATTAAAGTTATTAACCCCTAATCTGCTGGCCCTAACATTGCCTCCACCTACCTACACTTATTAGCCCCTAATCTGCCGCCCCCAATGTCGCCGCCACTATACTAAAGTTATTAACTCCTAAACATCTGGCCTCCCTAATCACTAACACTACATAAATATATTAACCCTTAAACCTAACTCTAACATAACCCTAACGTAACCCTGAACCTAACCCTAACACCCCCTAACTTAAATATATAATTAAAATAAATCTAAATAAAACTTACAATTATTATAATTATTATTATATTCTATTTAAAACTAAATACATACTTACATGTGAAATAAAACCTAAGCTAGCTACAATATAACTAATAGTTATATTGTAGCTATCTTAGGTTTAATTTTTATTTCACAGGTAAGTTTGCATTTATTTTAACTAGGTAGACTAGTTAGTAAATAATTATTAACTATGTAATAACTACCTAGTTAAAATAAATACAACCTATAAAATAAAACCTTACCTGCCTTACACTAAAAACTAGCATTACAATAAAATAAATTAAATTAATAAAATACAATTATCTAAATTACAAAAAAAATAAACACTAAATTACACAAAATAAAAATCAGCCAATAGAATGCGAGCTCAATCCTATTGGCTGATTGGATCAGCCCATAGGATGAAAGCTGCATCCTATTGGCTGATTGCAACAGCCAATAGGATTTTTTTTCCCTTTAATTGGTATTGGCTGATAGAATTCTATCAGCCAATTGGAATGTAAGGGACGCTATCTTGGATGACGTCACTTAAAGGGAACCTTCATTTTCCAGCGACGACCGTAAGAAGAGGATGCCCCTTGCCGGATGTCTTGAAGATGGACCTGCTCCGCGCCGGATGGATGAAGATAGAAGATGCCATCTGGATGGAGACTTCTGCCGGCTTCGATGAGGACTTCTGCCCGCTTGGATGAAGACTTCTGCCGCCTGGATGAGGATGGATGTCCGGTCTTCGAACAGTGTAAGTAGATTTTCAGGGATTGGTGTTAGGTTTTTTTAAGGGTTTATTGGGTGGGTTTTATTTTTAGCTTAGGGTTAGGGCACTGTAAAAGAGCTAAATGCCCTTTTAAGGGCAATGCCCATCCAAATGCCCTTTTCAGGGCAATGGTTAGCTTAGGTTTATTTAGATAGAATTTTATTTGGGAGGTTTGGTTGGGTGGGTGGTGGGTTTTACTGTTGGGGGGTTGCTTGTAAAAGAGCTGATTTCTTTGGGGCAATGCCCCGCAAAAGGCCCTTTCACGGGCTATTGGCAATTTAGTGTAGGCTAGGGTTTTTTTATTTTTGGGGGGGGGGGTGCTTTTTAATTTTGATAGGTCTATTAGATTAGGAGTCATTCATTTTTATTTTTGAGAATTTTGTTTTTTATTTTGTGTAATTTAGTGTTTATTTTTTTTAGGAATTTAGATAATTGTATTTGCACCGATACCAAGTATTTGCATGAGTACTTGTACTCGTGCAAATGCACCGATACTTAAACCGATACCTCCAATTCCTACCCATATGCCATCTTGTGGCGCTTTTCAAACTGTGGCCTAGATTTAGAGTTTGGCGTTAGCCGTCAAAACCAGCGTTAGAGGCTCCTAACGCTGGTTTTGGGCTACCGCTGGTATTTAGAGTCGTGTAGGTAAGGGTCTAACACTCACTTTCCAGCTGCGACTTTTCCATACCGCAGATCCCCCTACGCCATTTGCGTATCCTATCTTTTCAATGGGATCTTTCTAACGCTGGTATTTAGAGTGGTGGCTGAAGTGAGCGTAAGAAATCTAACGACAAAACTCCAGCTGCAGAGAAAAGCCAGGAGTTAAGAGCTTTCTGGGCTAATGCCGGTTCATAAAGCTCTTAACTACTGTGCTCTAAAGTACACTAACACCCATAAACTACCTATGTACCCCTAAACCGAGGTCCCCCCACATCGCCCCCACTCTATTAATTTTTTTTAACCCCTAATCTGCCGACCGCACACCGCCGCCACCTACGTTATCCCTATGTACCCCTAATCTGCTGTCCCTAACACCGCCGACCCCTATATTATATTTATTAACCCCTAATCTGCCGCCCCCAACGTCGCCTCCACCTACCTACACTTATTAACCCCTAATCTGCCGACTGGACCTCACCGCTACTATAATAAATGTATTAACCCCTAATCCGCCTCACTCCTGCCTCAATAACCCTATTATAAATAGTATTAACCCCTAATCTTCCCTCCCTAACATCGCTGACACCTAACTTCAAGTATTAACCCCTAATCTGCCGACCGGACCTCACCGCTACTCTAATAAATTTTTTAACCCCTAAAGCTAATTCTAACCCTAACCCTAACACCCCCCTAAGTTAAATATAATTTAAATCTAACGAAATAAATTAACTCTTATTAAATAAATTATTCCTATTTAAAGCTAAATACTTACCTGTAAAATAAACCCTAATATACCTACAATATAAATTATAATTATATTGTAGCTATTTTAGGATTAATATTTATTTTACAGGCAACTTTGTAATTATTTTAACCAGGTACAATAGCTATTAAATAGTTAATAACTATTTAATAGTTACCTAGTTAAAATAATTACAAAATTACCTGTAAAATAAATCCTAACCTAAACCTAACACTACACTATCAATAAATTAATTAAATAAAATACCTACAATTACCTATAATTAAACCTAACACTACACTATCAATAAATTAATTAAATACAATACCTACAAATAAATACAATTAAATAAACTAACTAAAGTACAAAAAATAAAAAAGAACTAAGTTACAAAAAATAAAAAAATATTTACAAACATTAGAAAAATATTACAACAATTTTAAACTAATTACACCTACTCTAAGCCCCCTAATAAAATAACAAAGACACCCAAAATAAAAAAATACCCTTCCCTATTCTAAAATTAAAATAGAAAAGCTCTTTTACCTTACCAGTCCTGAAAAGGGCCATTTGCGGGGCATGCCCCAAAGAATTCAGCTCTTTTGCCTGTAAAAAAAAAAACATACAATACCCCCCCCCCAACATTACAACCCACCACCCACATACCCCTAATCTAACCCAAACCCCCCTTAAAATAACCTAACACTAATCCCTTGAAGATCATCCTACCTTTAGTCGTCTTCACTCAGCCGAGCCACCGATGGAACTGAAGAGGAGATCCGGAGCGGCAGAAGTGATCCTCCAAGGGGCGCTGAAGAAATCTTCCATCCGATGAAGTGATCCTCCAGGCGGTGCTGAAGAAGTCTTCCATCCGGGCGATGTCATCTTCCAAGCGGGGTCTTCTATCTTCTTTCTTCAGGATCGATCTTCATCCCGCCGACGCGGAACATCCTTCTTTCCCGACGGACTACCGACGAATGAAGGCTCCTTTATGGGACGTCATCCAAGATGGCGTCCCTTCAATTCCGATTGGCTGATAGGATTCTATCAGCCAATCGGAATTAAGGTAGGAAAAATCTGATTGGCTGATTGAATCAGCCAATCAGATTGAGCTCGCATTCTATTGGCTGATCGGAACAACCAATAGAATGCGAACTCAATCTGATTGGCTGATTGGATCAGCCAATCGGATTGAACTTGAATCTGATTGGCTGATTCCATCAGCCAATCAGGTTTTTCCTACCTTAATTCCGATTGGCTGATAGAATCCTATCAGCCAATCGGAATTCAAGGGACGCCATCTTGGATGACGTCCCTTAAAGGAACCGTCATTCGTTGGGAAGTCGTCGGTGAAGATGGATGTTCTGCGTCGGCGGGATGAACATGAATCCGGAAGAAAGAAGATTGAAGATGCCGCTTGATAGAAGACTTCAGTCGGATCATGGACCTCTTCAGCTCCCGCTTGGATGAAGACTTCAGCCGGATCATGGACATCTTCAGCCCCCCAGCTTGGGCTTGGATCAAGACATCGGAGGCTCTTCTGGACCGATCGGGACCCGGTGTGGTGAAGACAAGGTAGGGAGATCTTCAGGGGTTTAGTGTTAGGTTTATTTAAGGGGGGTTTGGGTTAGATTAGGGGTATGTGGGTGGTGGGTTGTAATGTTGGGGGGGTATTGTATGGTTTTTTTTTACAGACAAAAGAGCTGAATTCTTTGGGGCATGCCCCGCAAAAGGCCCTTTTCAGGGCTGGTAAGGTAAAAGAGCTTTTCTATTTTAATTTTAGAATAGGGTAGGGCATTTTTTTATTTTGGGGGTCTTTGTTATTTTATTAAGGGTTTAATTTTAACTTAGGTTAGGATTTATTTTACAGGTAATTTTGTAATTATTTTAACTAGGTAACTATTAAATAGTTATTAACTATTTAATAGCTATTGTACCTGGTTAAAATAAATACAAAGTTGCCTGTAAAATAAATATTAATCCTAAAATAGCTACAATATAATTATATATTTAGCTTTAAATAGGAATAATTTATTTAATAAGAGTTAATTTATTTCGTTAGATTTAAATTATATTTAATTTAGTGGGGGTGTTAGTGTTAGGGCTAGACTTAGCTTTAGGGGTTAATAAATTTATTAGGCAGCGGTGAAGTCCGGTCGGCAGATTAGGGGTTAATACTTGAAGTTAGGTGTCGGCGATGTTAGGGAGGGCAGATTAGGGGTTAATACTATTTATTATAGGGTTAGTGAGGCGGATTAGGGGTTAATACATTTATTATAGTAGCGGTGAGGTCCGGTCGGCAGATTAGGGGTTAATTATTGTAGGTAGATGGCGTCGTTGTTGTGGGGGGCAGATTAGGGATTAATAAATATAATATAGGGGTCGGAGGTGTTATGGGCAGCAGATTAGGGGTACATAAGTATAATGTAGGTTGCGGTGGTGTACGGAGCGGCAGATTAGGGGTTAAAAAATATGCAGGGGTCAGCGATAGCGGGGGCGGCAGATTAGGGGTTAATAAGTGTAAGGTTAGGGGTGTTTAGACTCGGGGTACATGTTAGAGTGTTAGGTGCAGGCATAGGAAGTGTTTCCCCATAGGAAACAATGGGGCTGCGTTGGGAGCTTAACGCTGCTTTTTTGCAGGTGTTAGGTTTTTTTTTCATCCTAAACTGCCCCATTGTTTCCTATGGGGGAATCGTGCACGAGCACGTTTTTGAAGCTGGCCGCGTCCGTAAGCACCGCTGGTATTGAAAGTTGCAGTGGCTGTAAATTATGCTCTACGCTCCTTTTTTGGAGCCTAACGCAGCCATTCTGTGAACTCTAAATACCAGCGGTATTTAAAAGGTGCAGGGAAAAAAAAGCATGCGTTAGCTACGGAGGTCGTTACCGACAAAACTCTAAATCTAGGCGTGTATGTTCCCATTCCATTTTAAACTGGAGTGGAGACTTAACTAAAAATAGTTCACTTCTGTTCTGCCAATACAAATTGCTGTTATTTGTATTATTTTACATCAGAGCAGTGCTTTAAAAGCTGCTACTTTACATCTGGAAGCCTCTCATCTTGCACAATTATTCTCAAAATATACTGTACTCTGAGGAACACCCTTAGCCAGGGCTGAACTGGGAATAAAAAGCAGCCCTGGAAAAATATTAAGACCAGCCATATTTTCTGTTGAGTCAGTAGAATACAAATGCCCCATTTTTCTCAAAGGGTATTACTGGGATACTCCTTCCCCAATATTATTTTCCGAATTAAATTATACGACTTTGTATTAAGTACAAGTGTCTGATTTATCATTTATATAGGCAGCTGTTATTTATTGTTGTTATTTATATATGTTATTGTAATAATTTTATTTAGAAACAAGTTCTATGAACTTTGTGACAACAAGCACATAAAACTGTTTTATTATTTCATAATGTCTTTTGAGATACAGTTCATAATTATAAAGAAGTGATCTTAAATCATTAGTCTGTATTGTGCTTGGTAAACTGACATGACATTAAAAAAGTATCAGTAATTGGTATCGGTGAGTATTTGAAAAAAAGTATCTGTACTTGTACTCGGTCTTAAAAAAATGGTATCAGTGCAACCCTAATTTTATTAATTTAATTTATTTTATTGTAAGGTTAGGTGTTAGTGTAAGACAGGTTAGGTTTTATTTCACAGGTAAGTTTGTATTTATTTTAACTAGGTAGCTAGTAAATAGTTAATAACTATTTACTAACTAGTCTACCTAGTTAAAATAAATACAAACTTACCTGTGAAATAAAAATAAAACCTGAGCTAGCTACAATGTAACTTTTAGTTATTTTGTAGCTAGCTTAGGTTTTATTTTACAGGTAAGTATGTATTTAGTTTTAAATAAGAATTATTTAGGTAATAATTGTAAGTTTTATTTAGATTTATTTTAATTATATTTAAGTTAGGGGGTGTTAGGCTTAGGGTTATGTTAGGGTTAGACTTAGGCTTATGGTTACGTTAGGGTTAGGTTTAGGGGTTAGTATATTTATGTAGTGATGTGGGATGCCAGAGGTTTAGGGGTTAATAGTTGATTTTGGTATATTTCGTTGTGGGGGGCTTGCGATTTAGTGGTTAATAGGTTTTATTATAGCGGCGGTGTGGGCGGACGGAAGATTAGGGGTTTATAATCTTTAAATAGTGTTTGTGATGCGGGAGGGTGGCAGTTTAGGGGTTAATAGATTTATAGTGGCAACGATGTCGGGGAGCGGCGGAATAGCGGTTAATACATTTTTTAAGTGGTGGCGTTGTCCAAAACGGCAGATTAGGGG
The DNA here is from genome assembly GCF_027579735.1 of Bombina bombina. Lineage (NCBI taxonomy): Eukaryota > Metazoa > Chordata > Amphibia > Anura > Bombinatoridae > Bombina > Bombina bombina. Next base: position 855,148,868 of record NC_069502.1, read on the forward strand.
TTAATAATTTTAATTTAGTGTTTGCGATGCGGGACGGCCTCGGTTTTGGGGTTATTAGGTAGTTTATGGGTGTTAGTGTACTTTGTGACAGTTTAGTTGTGAGTTTTATGGTACAGCTTTGTAGCATAAAACTCATAACTACTAACTTTAGAAGGCAAAACGGATCTTGTCATTTTAGGCTCACTTTTTGGCCTCACCGCAAAACTCATAATACCGGCACTATGGAAGTCCCATTGAAAAAGGACTTTTTTAAAGTGCGGTACTGATGTTGCGTGACCACCAAATAGGTGTGCGGTGTTGTAATAGCAGCGTTAGGGAAAAAACAGCGTTATGGGCCATAAGGATGCTATTTGAGTCATAACGCAAAACTTGTAATCTAGCTGTTTGTTAGCAAAGGGAAGTAAGGTGTGGTTTGTTGTTTTAAGCTAGGGCATTTTTAGAAGCTAGGTAAGCCAGATAAGGGGTGGTGGAGTAAGCCAGGTGACCAGTTTCAGCTGGTCATGCTTCTCCTGGAAAGGTAAATGAATATGCGTGATGTCACTAGGAGGAGGGGTTGCATAGGGGGGTATAAGCTTATGCACACCATGCTATGGCAGAAAAATAATTTTGTCTTTCTTTCAGGTAATTGGCAAGAGTCCATGAGCTAGTGACGTATGGGATATACAATCCTACCAGGAGGGGCAAAGTTTCTCAAACCTCAAAATGCCTATAAATACACCCCTCACCACACCCACAATTCAGTTTTACAAACTTTGCCTCCCTATGGAGGTGGTGAAGTAAGTTTGTGCTTGATTTTCTTCTGTGATATGCGCTTCTCAGCATTTTAAAGCCTGATTCCTCTCAGAGTACAGTGTTTGTCAGAGGGATGTGAAGGGAGTATCACTTATTGATTCTATGGTTTTACAAGTGTATTTAGGTGGCGGCGATATCGGGAGTGGCAGATTAGGGGTTAATAGTTTTATTTAGGTAGCAGCGATGTTAAGGGCCGCAGATTAGGGGTTAATAACTGTAATGTAGGTGGCGGCGATGTCGGGCGGGAGATAAGGGGTGTTTAGATGTGGTTTTTATGTTAGGGTGTTAGGTTTAAACGTAACATTTTCTTTCCCTATAGACATCAATGGGGCTGCATTACGGAGCTTTTGTTTACGCGGTCACAGTTGTTAGGCTTTTTTTTTGCCAGCTCTCCCCATTGATGTCTATGGGGAAATCGTGCACGAGCACGTCAAAGCAGCACATGTATTTGGGTGAGGTATGGAGCTCAACGCCACCATATCGCCCGCACAAGCTAGCTTTCTTTCCTGTAATTGGCAAGAGTCCATGAGCTAGTGACGTATGGGATATACAATCCTACCAGGGGGGGGCAAAGTTTCTCAAACCTCAAAATGCCTATAAATACACCCCTCACCTAGGGTGACCACATATCCAAACTGCCATTCAGGGACGCCCCCCCGGGACGCCCCCCCAGCGAGGCCCCGCCCCCAATAAAAAAAGGTTCTTGTTTTTGAAAATATCACTGGATTTGTTAATACCCACTACATGTATTAATATGCATTGTCTTTTCAATGTATGCAATAATCCCACATCAGGCACCTGAAACAGTGCATGAGGCATAATGCTGTAACAGCAGTGCGTGGGGAAAAAAAAAGTTATTACAAAAGTTGGGATATCTTTTAAAAATAAATACATGTGCAAACATGTATTATCCAAACATTTTTGTATTTAAATTTGAAATGCACAGCTTTCATGTCCATTTAATTAAAACACAATTGTAATCTATCAATATGTTATTGTGCACATATTGATAGATTACAATTAATTGTATTTTAATTATTGTAGTATGGTGCCTGACGTTCTCCTGTGCCTTTGCTAAACAAGGAAGTATATATATATTTATTATTAATAGAAACTTAGACTTGAACATAACATACTGTTACATACCACACTGCAACTTGGCGATTGTGGAGAATGGCAATAGAAGTCTCTGTCTGCACGGCAAGCTCTCCTTGTCGACTCAGCTCAGCTGCTGCAGTCCAAATGTCTAGGGCAGGCACAGCACTGACTCAACTGGTCTCTCTCTCAACTCCACCGACGTCCACGGTCCGACTCTGGGTCCACGCTTGTTTCATCGCATTATATAGACAGTAGTAGAGGCTAGTAAAGGCTAGCTAGACTAGAGCTGTGGTAGCAACCACAATGAAATTAGTATCCGGATTCCAATCCAGAAGCGGCTCCCTCAATTTACAGGTCACTGGCATGCGGCGCCTCTGATCTGGAGTCTGGCCCCCTGGGATAGTGGGGATGTCGTCTAGGAGGGGCCTTAACACTCTCATGATCTGCACTGTGGGAAGCCGGCACCTAGACCTACTAGAGTCTTAGTGACAGTGAGTCAATCTGCGCGGCTGTGATGTCACTGCTGTCAGTGTGCTGTCAGTTTCTCAGTTTCACTCCAGTCCGGGACAATGAATGAAGGTACCCGGGACCAGGGACAGATCATTGAAATGCGGGACTGTCCCGGGCAATACGGGACACGTGGTCACCCTACCCTCACCACACCCACAATTCAGTTTTACAAACTTTGCCTCCCTATGGAGGTGGTGAAGTAAGTTTGTGCTTGATTTTCTTCTGTGATATGCGCTTCTCAGCATTTTGAAGCCTGATTCCTCTCAGAGTACAGCGTTTGTCAGAGGGATGTGAAGGGAGTATCACTTATTGATTCTATGGTTTTCCTCACTGGAAATCTTTTCATAGGTTCTCTGTTATCAGTCGTAGAGATTCATCTCCTACCTCCCTTTTCAGATTGACGATATACTCTCATATTCAATTACCTCTACTGATAACTGTTTCAGTACTGGTTTGGCTATCTGCTATATGTGGATGGGTGTCTTTTGGTAAGTATGTTTTCATTACTTAAGACACTCTCAGCTATGGTTTGACACTTTATGTATTAATATAAAGTTTTAAATATATGTATTGTACTTATATTTGCCATGAGTCAGGTTTATGTATATTTCCTTTTGCAGACTATCAGTTTCAAAAATTGGGAAACATATTTAAAGGGACATGAAACCCAAATTTTTTCTTTCATGATTTAGAAAGAGCATACAATTATAAACAACTTTCTAATTTACTTCTATTATCTATTTTGCTTTATTCTCTTGATATTCTTTGCTGAAAAGCATATCTAGATATGCTTAGTAGCTGCTGATTGGTAGCTGCACATAGATGCCTCCTGTGATTGGTTCACCTTGTGTATTGCTATTTCTTCATTAAAGTATATCTAAAGAATGAAGCAAATTAGGTAATAGAAGTAAATTGGAATATTGTTTAAAGTTGTATTCTCTACCTTAATCATGAAAGAAAATGTTTGGGTATAGTGTCCCTTTAAAAAAAGTAGGCTTGTGTGGTCGCAAAATGCTGATATTTATTGTGTCATTCTTGCCGCAATAATATTTTGGCGCAAAGGTACGTTCGGTGATGCAAATTCGTTATTTCCGGCGTCTTAGTTGATGCCAGGTTTCCTTGCACAAGGTTGCATCTGCCGTGAAGAGAGTTGCATCATTTCCCGATTTTGTTAGCGCCAAAAAATTTAATTTTGTGTTGTGCATCATACTTGGCGCCAAATAATTTAATTATTTAAACCCCACTTCCTATATGATTCTTGCCTTTTTCTTTGCTGAGAGGGCTATGCTGCTTGCATTTTTTTAACCCTTCCTGAAACTGCCATATAAGGAAATTGATCATTTTGCTTTATATGTTATTTTTTTTCTCTTTCTTGTGAGTCTCCTTTTTTGATTTTGATTTATGATTTGGATTTGATTTATTATGATTGACAGTTTGAGGATCACTCATGATCAGGCCCGGACTGGATGTCGGACATACTGGGCAAATGCCCGGTATGCCGCGAGGTAGCTTAGCCCCGCCTACTGCGACCTCACGGCGGCATACAATATTTTTTTTTGAGAACTTTTTTTTTTTTTAATATTTTATATAATATATGTTGTTCATTTTTAACTTTATTAATATTAAGTATGCATCTTATCTCATTTGTATAGTATTTAGCAACTAAGCAGCACACTGCAGCGCCAGCGTCAAATTTCGGTTCACGCTGTAGGCTGGGCCGGCCGCCTATCCAGTGCAGTCTCCTCTGCTGCAGCCGTATATGGGGATTACACTTGTGTGCCACCCCAACATGGATTCCTGCACGCACAGTCAAGTGCCTTGTAACACACTGTGACTGACAGTGTAACACTGACTGTGGAGATGGAGACAATAATGCACTACTGGCTGGGGCTTATGGGGGTTACAGGGGGTGCTGATGCTGATTGGGTAACTTACAGGGGGGTCCTGGGGCTAATGGGGGTTACAGAGTGGGGGTGCTGGGGCTGATTGGGGTTACAGGGGGGCCCTGAGGCTGATGTTAGTTACAGGGGGCTGATAGTAGTTACAGGGGGACTCTGGGGCTGATGGTAGTTACAGGGAGGTGATGTCTCTGATAAGGCTGATTGGAGTTACAGGGGGGCCCTGGGGCTGATGGTAGTTGTAAACCACAACCAGCCCCAGGGCCCCCTGTAACCACCATCAGCCCCAGGCACTCCCCCCCCCCCCCCCCTGGGATAGGAGGTAAGGCAGATCAATGTTTGGGGGACTCAGGGCCAGGGGTTCCTGGTTAAACTATAAACTTCTATAATTTATGTTAATCCCTTTGAAGTTCATCCTAATTATCCTAATATTTTCCATATAGTTTATTTTCCATCAGCCCCAGGGCCCCCCTGTAACCACCATCAGCCCCAGAGCCCCCCTGTAACCACCATCAGCAATTTTGACCAATGTTTTGTTACTATTACTTATCTCCTGTGAGCATTAGTGTTAATTCCCTTTTAAAAAGACTTGGCCAGATATTAAATTGTATGCATAATATCAGTGGCTTAAGTTTGGTCATTAATTTAAAGGGACACTCAAGTCAAAATTAAACTTTCATGATTCAGATAGAGCAGCAATTTTAAACAACTTTCAAATTTACTTCAATTAACAAAATGCGCACAGTCTTTTTATATTTAAACTTTTTAAGTCACCAGCTCCTACTGAGCATGTGCAAGAGTTCACAGCATATACGTATATGCATTTGTGATTGGCTGATGGCTGTCACATGATACAGTGGGAGTGGAAATAAACATAACTTTGCAATCAATTTATTTAAAAAAATATACTACTCATTTGAAGTTCAGACTAAATGCTATTGCATTGTCTTCTTTTTTTTCTGCATAAGAATGTTTGGGACTATTTTTGCTTGATCAGCCATTACAGGGATATATACAGTATTTGGGAGCTATAATGTTGAGTGATTCCTTATGTATATTACACCTACTCCTCACTTTCTGCATAAGCATGATTTTCTTTCTTTTACTATATTACCCTCTAATATAGCTTAGTATAACGCTATATATTTGTAAGCTATGCTGTTAAGTGATCTTTCATGTACACTACAAATGTTCCTCATTTACTACATAAGTATGTTTAGTTTATAGAACACATACTATAAATATTTTATATCCACCTTGTAAGGAGATAACTTTATGAAATTATTTTGTGGGCAATTACTGTGGTGTTGAGTATGTGTTTGTGTGTGAGTCTGTGTGGGTGTGTTTTTATGTACGTGTGTATGTATGCATTAGTGTGCATGTGTGTGTGTGTGTATGAGTCTGTGTGGCTGTGTTTTTATGTATGTGTGTATGTATGCATTAGTGTGCATGTCTGTGTGTGTTTGTGTGTATGAGTCTGTGTGGGTGTGTTTTTATGTACGTGTGTATGTATGCATTAGTGTGCATGTGTTTGTGTGTATGAGTCTGTGGGTGTGTTTTTATGTACGTGTGTATGTATGCATTAGTGTGCATGTGTGTGTGTTTGTGTGTATGGGTCTGTGTGGGTGTGTTTTTATGTACGTGTGTATCAGTGACGTGCAGTGAGGTCAGAGGCAGGTGAGACACTGGCTAGGATATGCCTTCATTCTTTAGATATCCTTTGTTGAATAAATAGCAATGTACATGGGTGAGCCAATCACATGAGGTATCTATTGTGCAGCCACCAATCAGCAGCTACTGAGCATATTTAGATATGATTTTCAACAAAGGATATCAAGAGAATGAAGGAAATTAGATATACGATGTAAATTGGACAGAGGGGGTGGGAGAGACAGGGAGAGAGAGATAGTCAGAGAGACAGAGGGGAAGAGAGAGAGACAAAGAGACAGAGGGGAGTGAGACAGAGGGTAGAGAGACAGAGAAAGAGACCATGGGGGAGAATGAGACACATAAGGAGAGAGACAGAGGGGGTGGGAGAGACAGGGAGAGAGAGAAGGATAGAGAGAGAGAGAGAGACACAGAGGGGGGGGGGGAGACAGAGGGGGTGGGAGAAAGGGAGAGACAGAGGGGGAGGGAGAGACAGAGGGGGAGGGAGAAAGGGAGAGATAGAGGGGGAGGGAGAGAGAGAGACAGAGGAGAGGGAGAGAGACAGAGGGGAGAGAGAGAGAGAGACAGAGGGGAGAGAGAGAGAGAGAGAGAGAGAGAGAGAGAGAGGGAGAGAGGGGAGAGAGAGAGAAAGAGACAGAAGGGAGAGAGAGAGAGAGAGAGAGAGAGAGACAGAAGGGAGGGGGAGAGAGAGAGAGGAGAGGAGAGAGAGACAGAGGGGGAGGGATAGAGAGACAGAGTGGGAGGGATAAAGAGACAGAGGGGGAGGGATAGAGAGACAGAGGGGAGAGAGGGGAGAGAGAGACAGAGGGGAGAGAGAGAGACAGAGGGGGAGAGAGAGAGACAGAGGGGGAGAGAGAGAGACAGAGGGGGAGGGATAGAGAGACAGAGGGGGAGGGATAGAGAGACAGAGGGGGAGGGATAGAGAGACAGAGGGGGAGGGATAGAGAGCCATAGGGGAGAGAGAGAGACAGAGGGGAGAGAGACAGAGGGGAGAGAGAGAGAGACAGAGGGGAGAGAGACAGAGGGGAGAGAGAGAGAGAGAGAGAGACAGAGTGGAGAGAGAGAGACAGAGGGGAGAGAGAGAGTGACAGAGGGGAGAGAGAGACAGAGGGGAGAGAGAGAGACAGAGGGGGAGGGATAGAGAGACAGAGGGGGAGGGATAGAGAGACAGAGGGGGAGGGATAGAGAGCCATAGGGGAGAGAGAGAGACAGAGGGGGGAGAGAGAGAGAGACAGAGGGGGGAGAAAGAGAGACAGAGGGGAGAGAGAGAGACAGAGGGGAGAGAGAGACAGAGGGGAGGGAGAGAGAGAGAGAGAGAGAGAGACAGAGGGGAGAGAGACAGAGGGGAGAGAGAGAGAGAGAGACAGAGGGGGAGGGATAGAGAGACAGAGGGGGAGGGATAAAGAGACAGAGGGGGAGGGATAGAGAGACAGAGGGGAGAGAGGGGAGAGGTACAGAAGGGAGAGAGAGAGAGAGAGAGAGAGAGAGACAGAGGGGAGAGAGAGACAAAGGGGAGAGAGAGAGACAGAGGGGGAGGGATAGAGAGACAGAGGGGGACGGATAGAGAGCCATAGGGGAGAGAGAGAGACAGAGGGGAGAGAGAGAGACAGAGGGGAGAGAGAGAGAGAGAGAGACAGAGGGGAGAGAGAGAGAGAGAGAGAGAGACAGAGGGGAGAGAGAGACAGAGGGGAGAGAGAGACAGAGGGGAGAGAGAGACAGAGGGGAGAGAGAGAGAGAGACACAGGGGAGAGAGAGAGAGAGAGAGAGAGACAGAGGGGAGAGAGACAGAGGGGAGGGAGAGAGACAGAGGGGAGAGAGAGAGAGACAGAGGGGACTGAGAGAGAGTGACAGAGGGGACTGAAAGAGAGAGACAGAGGGGAGAGAGAGAGAGTGACAGAGGGGAGAGAGAGTGACAGAGGGGTGAGAGTGACAGAGGGGAGAGAGTGACAGAGGGGAGAGAGAGACAGATGGGGAGAGAGGAGAGAGAGACAGAGGGGAGAGAGAGAGACAGACAGAGGGGAGAGAGAGAGACAGAGGGGAGAGAGAGAGACAGACAGAGGGGAGAGAGAAAGACAGAGGGGGGAGAGAGGAGAGAGAGAGACAGAGGGGAGAGAGACAGACAGAGGGGAGAGAGACAGACAGAGGGGAGAGAGAGAGACAGAGGGGAGAGAGAGACAGACAGAGGGGAGAGAGAGACAGACAGAGGGGAGAGAGAGACAGACAGAGGGGAGAGAGACAGACAGAGGGGAGAGAGAGAGACAGACAGAGGGGAGAGAGAGAGACAGAGGGGGGAGAGAGGAGAGAGAGAGACAGAGGGGAGAGAGAGAGACAGAGGGGAGAGAGAGACAGACAGAGGGGAGAGAGAGACAGACAGAGGGGAGAGAGACAGACAGAGGGGAGAGAGAGACAGACAGAGGGGAGAGAGAGACAGACCGAGGGGAGGGAGAGAGACAGAGGGGAGAGAGAGAAAGACAGAGGGGACTGAGAGAGAGTGACAGAGGGGACTGAGAGAGAGAGACAGAGGGGAGAGAGAGAGAGTGACAGAGGGGAGAGAGAGAGACAGAGGGGAGAGAGACAGAGGGGAGAGAGAGAGAGAGACAGAGGGGAGAGAGACAGAGGGGAGAGAGAGAGAGAGAGAGAGAGAGACAGAGGGGGAGGGATAGAGAGACAGAGGGGGAGGGATAAAGAGACAGAGGGGGAGGGATAGAGAGACAGAGGGGAGAGAGGGGAGAGAGAGAGAGGTACAGAAGGGAGAGAGAGAGAGAGACAGAGGGGAGAGAGAGACAGAGGGGAGAGAGAGAGACAGAGGGGGAGGGATAGAGAGACAGAGGGGGAGGGATAGAGAGACAGAGGGGGACGGATAGAGAGCCATAGGGGAGAGAGAGAGACAGAGGGGAGAGAGAGAGACAGAGGGGAGAGAGACAGAGGGGAGAGAGAGAGAGACAGAGGGGAGAGAGCGAGAGACAGAGGGGAGAGAGAGAGAGTGACAGAGGGGAGAGAGAGACAGAGGGGAGAGAGAGACAGAGGGGAGAGAGAGACAGAGGGGAGAGAGAGAGAGACACAGGGGAGAGAGAGAGAGAGAGAGAGAGACAGAGGGGAGAGAGACAGAGACAGAGGGGAGGGAGAGAGACAGAGGGGACTGAGAGAGAGTGACAGAGGGGACTGAGAGAGAGAGACAGAGGGGAGAGAGAGAGAGTGACAGAGGGGAGAGAGAGTGACAGAGGGGAGAGTGTGACAGAGGGGTGAGAGTGACAGAGGGGAGAGAGTGACAGATGGGAGAGAGAGACAGAGGGGGAGAGAGGAGAGAGAGACAGAGGGGAGAGAGAGAGACAGACAGAGGGGAGAGAGAGAGAGAGAGAGAGAGAGACAGAGGGGAGAGAGAGACAGACAGATGGGAGAGAGAGACAGACAGAGGGGAGAGAGAGACAGACAGAGGGGAGAGAGAGAGACAGACAGAGGGGAGAGAGAGAGACAGAGGGGGGAGAGAGGAGAGAGAGAGACAGAGGGGAGAGAGACAGACAGAGGGGAGAGAGAGAGACAGAGGGGAGAGAGAGACAGACAGAGGGGAGAGAGAGACAGACAGAGGGGAGAGAGAGACAGACAGAGGGGAGAGAGACAGACAGAGGGGAGAGAGAGACAGACAGAGGGGAGGGAGAGAGACAGAGGGGAGAGAGAGAGACAGAGGGGACTGAGAGAGAGTGACAGAGGGGACTGAGAGAGAGTGACAGAGGGGACTGAGAGAGAGAGACAGAGGGGAGAGAGAGAGAGTGACAGAGGGGAGAGAGAGTGACAGAGGGGAGAGTGTGACAGAGGGGTGAGAGTGACAGAGGGGAGAGAGTGACAGAGGGGAGAGAGAGAGACAGAGGGGGAGAGAGGAGAGAGAGACAGAGGGGAGAGAGAGAGAGACAGAGGGGAGAGAGAGAGACAGACAGAGGGGAGAGAGAGAGACAGAGGGGAGAGAGAGAGACAGACAGAGGGGAGAGAGAGACAGACAGAGGGGAGAGAGAGACAGACAGAGGGGAGAGAGAGAGACAGACAGACAGAGGGGAGAGAGAGAGACAGAGGGGGAGAGAGGAGAGAGAGAGACAGAGGGGAGAGAGACAGACAGAGGGGAGAGAGAGAGACAGAGGGGAGAGAGAGACAGACAGAGGGGAGAGAGAGACAGACAGAGGGGAGAGAGACAGACAGAGGGGAGAGAGAGAGAAACAGAGGGGAGAGAGAGACAGACAGAGGGGAGAGAGAGACAGACAGAGGGGAGAGAGAGAGACAGAGGGGGGAGAGAGGAGAGAGAGAGACAGAGGGGAGAGAGACAGACAGAGGGGAGAGAGAGAGAGACAGAGGGGAGAGAGAGACAGACAGAGGGGGGAGAGAGACAGACAGAGGGGAGAGACAGACAGAGGGGAGAGAGACAGACAGAGGGGAGAGAGAGACAGACAGAGGGGAGAGAGAGACAGACAGAGGGGAGAGAGAGAGACAGATGGGAGAGACAGAGAGACACAGACAGAGGGGAGAGAGGCACACAGACAGAGGGGAGAGAGAGAGACAGAGGGGAGAGAGACACAGACAGAGGGGAGAGAGAGAGACAGACAGAGGGAGAGAGAGACAGACAGAGGGAGAGAGAGACAGAGGGGAGAGAGAGAGAGAGAGAGAGAGAGAGAGACAGAGGGGAGGGAGAGAGAGACAGAGGGGAGAGAGAGAGATAGAGGGGAGAGAGAGAGAGAGAGAGAGAGAGAGACAGAGGGGAGGGAGAGAGAGACAGAGGGGAGAGAGAGAGATAGAGGGGAGAAAGAGAGAGAGACAGAGGGGAGAGAGAGACAGAGGGGAGAGAGAGACAGAGGGGAGAGAGAAACAGAGGGGAGAGAGAGATAGAGGGGGGGGAGAGAGAGAGACAGAGAGACAGAGGGGAGAGAGAGAGAGACAGAGGGGAGAGAGAGAGAGACAGAGGGGAGAGACAGAGGGGAGAGTGAGAGACAGAGGGGAGAGACAGAGAGAGACAGAGGGGGGAGAGAGGAGAGAGAGAGACAGAGGGGAGAGAGACACACAGACAGAGGGGAGAGAGACACACAGACAGAGGGGAGAGAGAGAGACAGACAGAGGGGAGAGAGTGAGAGACAGAGGGGAGAGAGAGAGAGACAGAGGGGAGAAAGAGAGAGACAGAGAGAGAGACACAGAGGGGAGAGAGACAGGAGAGGGGGGAGAGAAACACAGGGGAGAGAGACACAGGGGAGGGGGAGAGAGACACAGGGGAAGGGGAGAGAGACACAGGGGAGGGGGAGAGACACAGGGGAGGGGGGAGAGACACAGGGGAGAGGGGAGAGACACAGGGGAGGGGGGGGAGACACAGGGGAGGGGGGAGAGACACAGGGGAGGGGGGTGAGACACAGGGGAGGGGAGAGAGACACAGGGGAGAGGGGAGAGACACAGGGGAGGGGGTTAGAGACACAGGGGAGGGGGGAAAGACACAGGGGAGGGGGGAGAGACACAGGGGAGGGCGAGAGAGACACAGGGGAGGGCGAGAGAGACACAGGGGAGGGGGAGAGAGACACAGGGGAGAGGGGGGAGAGACACAGGGGAGGGGGGGGAGAGACACAGGGGAGGGGGGAGACAGAGACAGTGGAGAGGAGGAGAGACAGCAAATTGAGCACATACCTAATCTGCAGCTCACAGGCAGCTTCTTTCCCTCTCAGCCTCAGCACGCAGGAAATGACAGTTTGAAATCAGAGCGTTGCCCCAGGTTACCATGGCAATGCTCTGATTTAAAACTGTCATGACTAGGAGACAGTGTCACAGCTATGAAGAAGGGTTGTATTATACTGGTGGGGTGGGCCGCGGGGGGGGGGGTCGAAAGAAAAAGTTGAAAAAAAAAGTTGAAAAAAAAAATTGCACCAGTACCATAGTATGTGTCACTCACCACCACACAGCTCAGTAGCTCACACATACAAGAGACCACTTAGGAATCATTCTGCACATATCGGAATCTGTAAATCATTGAGCTGCAATCTGTACCATGATGACCACATACGAAACCAAACAAGGTCCTTACCAAGAACTGAAGATCAGCTCAGCTGCTGACTCACCTCACGACACCACAGTCCACTCTCCACACCCGGGTTGTCACTCACTGTCTCACTATATGCGCCCATTGCACCGCTGTCTCTCTCAGACTCAGTCTATTAGTCTAATGAGTCTAGCCTGGTCTCTTTCTACTCCCTGTCTTCCTGCCCGACGTCACTCATGAGCAGTGCACTCTGATTGGCTGGGCAATTGGCTGGGCTCCGGAGGCGTTTAGAGAGCAGCCTCTTGGGAGCAATATGGGCCGCAAACTTAGAGAAATAACTACTGGGTGGCAGTCTCTGCGGGTCCCATATGAAAAAATACCCTCAGACATTTATATTGCGCAAAGGGAGGACAGCTGAACGGCTCAGCGCCTCTCCTTCCTTGCACAATATGGATGAGTAATGTATATTGAATAATAATAAAAAAAATATACTTTTGCACTTTCGAACAGTGAGGAAGTGGTGGGGGGTTGGGGGTAGGGTATACAAACAAAAAAATAAAAAAAATAATAAAGAATAGAATAAAAAAATATATATATTTTTTTTTACAAATTATTACAAAAAAGTGTAATTACACACAGAGGACAGGTGAGGCGCTGCCTCACCTGCCTCCTATGACTGCACGTCACTGATGCACACTAATGCATACATACACACGTACATAAAAACACACCCACACAGACTCATACACACAAACACACACACACACATGCACACTAATGCATACATACACACGTACATAAATACTCACCCACACAGACTCATACACACAAACACACACACACACACACATGTACACTGTCATGAGATGCAGGACATATGCAGGACACAGCAATGATGGTACAACTCTATTTTATTACAGAGCATAGCAATACACATCTAGTCAGGTTGATTGTACTAAACTAACTGCGACACAGACACCGGACCTCAGCCCCACCCACCAACTAGTGACATCACATCCTGCTCTCATCACATCTTCCCCTTTTTCAAAGGCGAAGCATACATTTGCATATAACAAATAACAAGGTACACAAACAGAGTATACAACAACATTTTTGTTTTTGAACATTATATAAACAAATAGGTTAGAAAACATGAACAAATAAATTACATCCTGACTTAGACATCGTGGTAGACTACCCTAGTCCACAGTGACCATGGGATTATTCTGCCCATACTTCCGGTCACTGTTCTAGCTAAAGTCAGTGCCTATATCGGGCCGGAAGTTTCACCACTCTTCCGCTTGATGTAACTTTGCATGAACTGTCCTCTGATACAGAAGGTGGTGAATTAGAGTCTGCTGGATCTTGCTGAGGGGAAGGCACCTCTCTTAGAACAGGGGATCCCACCGGCGGTGGTACTGAGGCATCCAGTTCCAGACTCTCAGGTACAGGCTGAAGATGTCTTTGGTTACGGTGTGTAACCGTCCCTCCCTCCGTAAGGACTGTATAAGACCTTGGTTCTGGAGAAAGGCCAACTACCGTAGCAGGCGTCTTCCATTTCTTCTCATCATCCAGTTTAATTCTGACACTTTGGCCCGCTTTCAGTTCCTGTAAGGGCCTGACAGAATGTCTCCTGTCGTAGAAGAAACGATAACCCTTTTTGGCCTCTTCATCCCTCCTAAGGACTTCGTCCCGAGGAACAGGGCCAGGCGGCTTGAAGACACCCACTGAGGGTAAAGTGGTGCGAATCTGGCGTCTTAGCATCAGCTGTGCCGGGCTAAACCCGGTGGCTTGAATGGGCGTCGCCCTGTATGACAAGAGGGCTAGGTACGGCTCAGATTGCTTTAGAATGAATTTTGTTGTTTGAACTGCCCTTTCAGCCATTCTGTTGGCCTGCGGATAATGTGGACTTGACATGGAATGCAATCTCCAAATACCTGGAATAGTAGTCGATCACAACAAGGAACTTTTTCCCGTGCAGTTCGCACAAATCAGCAGCTATTTTCTGCCACGGCCCCGCAGGCAGCGGAGTAGACATCAAGGGCTCCCTTTTCTGAGTAGGCCGGCGATTTGCAATGTCGGAGCTGATCCCAGGCCACCACACAGCTGTAGATGCCCTTTCTCTGCACTTTCTAATGCCTAAGTGGCCATTGTAAATCCTGTTTAACATCTCCTTCCTCGTGCTGACAGGAATTACAATGTGGTCTTGGAACAGCACCAACCCCTCCAGCTCCGTGAGCTGCGACCTCTCTGGCTGGTAAGCATTTAAAGACATCCAGGCTGCCCGGCTCTCGGGCCAGCCTTCTTTTATGTACCTTATAACTTCTTGCAGATCTGTGTCCAAATATGTCTCTTTCTTTAACTCTTCCAGTTTCCTTGAAGAAATGGACTTAGAGGCCAGAACTGAATCAACATACACTTTCACATCCGATTCTGTGGAGGATTCTTCAGCAGCAGCCAGCGGGAGCCTGGATAGTGTATCCGCCACAACCAGTTGTTTCCCCGGCACATGCACTGCCTGAACATTGAACCTGAGCAGTCTCATTAAAAGTCTCTGGCATCTCAAGGGTGTTTTGTCAATGTCATAAGAGTTGATTAGAGGGACTAGCGGTTTGTGGTCAGTTTCCAGACTAAATTTCTCTAAACCCACTAGATAGCGCTGGAAGCGCTCACAGGCCCAAACTGCAGCCAGGCACTCCTTCTCAATTTGAGCGTATTTTGACTCCGCAGCCGTCAGTGTGCGGGAACAGTAGGCGATGGGCTGTAGTTTATTTTCGTTCAGCTGCAGGAGTGCAGCCCCCAACACATAACTGCTTGCATCGGCACTAACCACAGTCTTTTTTGAAGGGTCGTAGACCCCAGCACTGGGGCAAACCCCAGCAGGGACTTGGCATGCAGGAAAGCTTTTTATTGTGAAGGTCCCCAGACCCAGGCAGCGTCTTTCTTAAGCAACTCTGTGATAGGGTGTAAAACTGTTGATAAATCTGGAAGAAACTTGCCCACGTAATTTACAAGGCCCAATATCTGTCTCAGCTCATGTACATCTGAGGGGCTTTTCATCTGTTCAATAGCACAAATTTTCTCGGGGTCTGGCTTGATGCCATCCCCGTTGATGATATGCCCAAAATAGCATAATTCAGTTTTCCTAAAATGACATTTTTCTTTATTCAGCTTCATCCCAGACTCTTTGATAGCCTGTAGCACACAACTCAAATGCTGATCATGCTCCTCCACTGTAGACCCATACACTAGAATGTCGTCCATGACGACCGCTGTGCCCACGTGGTCACTCAGGAGAGAACTAATTTCCCTTTGAAAGATTTAAGGAGCGGAGGATATCCCAAAGGGGAGTCTGCAGAAGCAGAACCGACCTACCGGTGTGATAAAGGTAGTCAGTTTGCGGCACTTTGGATCCAGGGGGATCTGCCAAAAGCCGCTAGAAGCGTCTAATGTGGAAAAGAACTTCGCCCCAGCCAACTTCGGAGCTATATCTTCTAATGTTGGCAGCACAAATCTCTCTCTCTTCACTGCCTCATTCAACCTTTTCAGGTCCACGCAGATGCGCACCTTTCCGTTTTTCTTTGCAACTGGAACAATGGGGGCACACCAATCAGTCACTTCAACAACCTCTTCAATAACCCCCATAGACTTCATGCGCATAAGCTCTTTCTCCACTTGAGGCATGAGCGGGAACGGAATTCTACGAGGACTGCGTCACTTTTAAGTGCTATACGGACTGGTTTGCAATTCAGTAGGCCCAACTCGCCAAACATATCTTCGGAAATCTCATTCACTCTGGCCACGAGGCCCAAGTCACAGGCTGCTTTTCTGCTCAATAAATTGTTAACACACTGACCTCGAATCACATGCACCCACATGGTGAACTTTCTTTGCTTGTACTCACAGCTGGCAAGAAATTTCCCCGTACAATCAATGCGGCCACCAGGACTATGGCCATTTGTAGTAACCCTCGCCAGCTGGGGCTGTCGAGGCAGTTTCATAAATTCAGCAAAAGATATTACAGTGATATCTGCTCTTGTGTCAATCTTAAAATCAACTTTGTCTCCCATTACAGTAAAAGTAACTTTCCAATCTTCCTCTGAGCTTGGCCATTCCACAACGGACCCCACAAAAGACACTTCCTGACCCTCCTGGTCACCGTCCACCTGCATCTCCTTAATGTATTCAGTTCTACACACCACTTCAAAATGGCCCATTCTGTTACATTTTCTGCATCTTTTATCCCTGGCCGGGCATATAACACTCTGATCATGGGCACGGTAGCACCGCGTGCATCGGGCATGTTGCGCCCATCCATTTCTAGGCCTTTCCGGTACTTTAGATCTACCGCTCACACTGTGCCTTTCACTAGCATTTTTCCTAGACTGTTGCACTTCATCCACAATACTCTCAGACCTCAGATCAGCACTTTGCTTTTTCACCAGTTCACTCTGGCGGGCCATCCTAATAGCCCCATCTAATGTTAAATCAGGCTCTAACTGCAGCTTCAGTGAGACTTCAGCATCTGCAATCCCAATAACTATTCTGTCTCTGATTTGCTCTTCTTTAGCAACACCAAACTCACAGAATTCAGCTAGTTCATACAGGCTGCGCGCAAATGACTCCACAGATTCTCCCACACGCTGATTACGTTTGTGAAAACAAGCTCTCTCATAATCACATTTCTTTTGGGCACAAAGTGGGCACTGAGTTTATCCATAACTATATCAAAGTTAAATTCTTCCCCTTCTTGGAAAGTAAAAGCATTGAACACTGGCTCCACATCTTTCCCCATAGAGTATAAAAGAGAATTAACTTGTACTTCGCCACTCTCCTTGTTCAGTTTGGATGCAATCCTGAAGCGCTGATACCGCTGACGCCATGTGGGCCAAGCTGCAGGCTGAGAGAAGTCAAAAGGCTCAGGTGGGGTAAACTTTGACATTGCAATCGATCAGGAACAGAAGCGCAGTCCAGAACTTCTGACACCATGTCATGAGATGCAGGACATATGCAGGACACAGCAATGATGGTACAACTCTATTTTATTGCAGAGCATAGCAATACACATCTAGTCAGGTTGATTGTACTAAACTAACTGCGACACAGACACCGGACCTCAGCCCCGCCCACCAACTAGTGACATCACATCCTGCTCTCATCACACACACTAATGCATACATACACACGTACATAAAAACACACCCATACAGACTCATACACACAAACACATGCACACTAATGCATACATACACACGTAAATAAAAACACACTCACACAGACTCATACACACAAACACACACACATGCACACTAATACATACATACACACGTACATAAAAACACACCCACACAGACTCATACACACAAACACATGCACACTAATGCATACATACACACGTACATAAAAACACACCCACACAGACTCATACACACAAACACACACACACATGCACACTAATGCATACATATACACGTACATAAAAACACACCCATACAGACTCATACACACAAACACGTACAAGCACACTAATGCATACATACACACGTACATAAAAACACACCCACACAGACTCATACACACAAACACACACAGACATGCACACTAATGCATACATACACACGTACATAAAAACACACCCACACAGACTCATACACACAAACACACACAGACATGCACACTAATGCATACATACACACGTACATAAAAACACACCCACACAGACTCATACACACAAACACACACAGACATGCACACTAATGCATACATACACACGTACATAAAAACACACCCTCACAGACTCATAGACATAAACACACACAGACATGCACACTAATGCATACATACACACGTACATAAAAACACACCCACACAGACTCATACACACAAACACACACACACATGCACACTAATGCATACATACACACGTACATAAAAACACACCCACACAGACTCATACACACAAACACACACACACATGTACACTAATGCATACATACACACGTTGTCAGTATATTTATGAAAATCTAAGTAGTGTTGTGTGTATGAGTCTGTGTGGGTGTGTTCTTATGTACGTGTGTATGTATGCATTAGTGTGCATGTCTGTGTGTGTTTGTGTGTATGAGTCTGTGTGGGTGTGTTTTTATGTACGTGTGTATGTATGCATTAGTGTGCATGTCTATGTGTGTTTGTGTGTATGAGTCTGTGTGGGTGTGTTTTTATGTACGTTTGTATGTATGCATTAGTGTGCATGTGTGTGTGTGTGTTTGTGTGTATGAATCTGTGTGGGTGTGTTTTTATGTACGTGTGTATGCATGCATTAGTGTGCATGTGCGTGTTTGTGTGTATGAGTCTGTGTCGGTGTGTTTTTATGTACGTGTGTATGTATGCATTAGTGTGCATGTGTGTGTGTGTTTGTGTGTATGAGTCTGTGTGGGTGTGTTTTTATGTACGTGTGTATGTATGCATTAGTTTTCATGTGTGTGTGTTTGTGTGTATGAGTCCATTTTCTCGCCCTGTATATAGCTGCGGACATTTTGTAGAGCCCATACAGTAGATAAAAGGGCTTTTTCGCAATCGTTAAACTTTATTTATACTGGGGATAGATTTTTGCTTGCATAAGCAATGGCTTTGTTCAAATTATCATGCTTTTGGTATAAAACAGCACTCATGCTTACATCTGTGTAACCTGTTTCTAAGAAGAAAGGTTTACCACCTTCAGGGTATGCTAGGCAAGGTGCTTGAGTGAGTTTTCTCTTCAGCTCTCTGATGGCTGTCTCTTGAGACTCACTCCAGTGCCATTTCACATCCTTCTTTAGAAGAAGTAATAGTGGTTTAGCTAATTCCGCATAATTATCAATGAATTTGCGAGAATAATTTGTCATACCAAGGAATGATCTCAATTCTTTTAAGTTAGTTGGGTTTATAGAATTCACTATAGCTTCCACCTTTTTCTTCTGGGGATTTAATCCTTCAGAGGTAACTTCATGTCCCAAGAAGTTTACACGAGTGCGGCACCATTGAGCTTTTTGTAGGGATAATTTGACACCTGCCCTTTTAAGTTGGCTAAGGATGTGTTTAAGCTCTGCGACGTGTTTTTCAAAGTCTGTGCTTTTGATTAAAACATCATCAACATAAGATAAGGTCCCCCTTTCCAGTGCATCAGGCATAGCCTTATGCATGAATACAGCAAATTCATCTCCAGAATTTATGTATCCAAAAGGAAGTCTTTGAAATGCATATTGGACCTTTTGGAAGGAGAATGCTAGCTTATATTGGTCCTCTTCATGTACCTTTATGGTCCAATATCCCTGTGCACAATCAATGGCAGTGAATATTTTGGATCCATGCATTTGTGCTAGGCACTGGTCAATGTATGGTACAGGCCAGCCAGACATGTACACTCGTTTTTTTAGCTGTCTTAAGTCAGCACACAAACGCTATTGTCCATTGGGCTTAAGGACACCTAGAATAGGATTATTATAAGAGCTGTGCACCTGTCTGATAATATCTATTTCTTCCAAATTCCTTATGATCTCTGCAAGAGAATCATACGAGGCTAAGGGAAGTCTGTATTGTTTGACAAATACAGGTGGTGCATCGGGATCTGTTTGTATTCTTGCAATGTGCAAGTCTGTAGTACCACAGTCATAAGAATCCTTAGCAAAAATATCCTTGTACTCCATCAGGAGTTCTCGCAGCTTTTGGCGTTCATCATCGCTGGAACAGCCATTAGCTAAGGATATTTGCTCTTTGACTATTTGCTGAAATCCTGGAAAGATTTCAGGCTGTCCTATTTCATAGGCTTCTTCCAATCTAGAGGTGAGATCCCATTGATTATAGTTTATATTGCCCCCATGACTCTGGGAATTGGGGTAATCTTGCTGTTTGATTGGCTGATCAAACACTAGAGAGGCTTCTTCAATTTTACAGATGCCTTCCTCTGAGCTGAAGGGATAAATAGACTGAATATTAAATAGACCCTCTGGCATAGATGCAAAGGATTGTTCTATTAATTGTTCTTCAGTTAAGTATCCTTCAGGTATTAGCCCAATTACATTATTCTGGAATACAAAAGTGTAATAACTTGATTCCAGTGCATATCCTATGGTAGTTCCCTTGGATAATGTTATATCCTGTGAGATCATGTTATGCACAACAATATGTATTGGAACAGTTCCAATATTCACCATAGGAGTGTAGGTCACTGTGACACCCAGATTTTGTATTCTATGGGAGAGGCAAATCAGTGTTTCAGAAGTTTTTAATTTCTGACCTCTCTTTACCTGTAAGGGTAAAAGAAATTTATCAGCCCCAGCAGGAATTATAACATCGCTAGATACCTGCATATTCACAGCATATGGCAATTGCTGGTTTGATTTCAGGGCTGCATTTTCATCCTGAAATACTTCAGGGTCCCCCTTTAACCTGCTCCAGAGGCAAGAATTAATCAAATCTATTTGTATGGCATATCTATGTAAGATATCATTGCCAATGTATGTTTGATTATGGGGAGTATTTAAAACTAAAAAGAGGTGCTTCAAAAAATAAATTTACAAATTCTGAGCCATCAAATTTGGGATTATCTTCAGCCATACTGTACACATTTTTCAATTCAGAAAGGAATTCGATTGGACTCAAATACCCAAGGCAGAAATTAAATTTTTAATTTCTCGCTTGTAAAATTCATTATAGCTAATGCATTTTCAAAAGCCTCTAAATGATCAATTACCGATTTTGTTCCCTTATTGGAGAATATAGGTACTGCGCGCTGTATGAAGGTGATTATTTTATGGGAATCATATACTTTATCAGACTTATTTTGGGATTCTCTGTTAGAGTTTCCCTCCCCCGCACCAGCTGCATTACAGCAGTCCTCTGGATTTACATCATGAGGTGATTGTCTATTTGGGAAATCTATTTTTGACCCATTAGGGGTCATTTGTCTATACTGTTCCATATATTTTTGTACCTCGTCCCTGACGCGTTCGCTAAAGGAGTTAGCATTATCTGCATTATTCTCACTGTTAATATAAGGGTTTTCATTATGGCGATATGACCTTTTTACATCGCTTAATTCTCTCTGGCTTTGCGCAAGCTGTTTATTTAAATCTTGTATCTGTGCGAGTAAGTCTATGTTATGCTTATCTAAGGCGGTTAGGTTTTGCGCAAATTCATCCATTTTATTTTTGGCTATTTTTAAATCCTCTTTGCATCTGCGTGAGGAACGAATACCACTCTCTAGCTCCTGTATTTGCAATCGTTTGTCTATAACACAAAACGACATTTCGTCAATAATGCATAATAAAAGGAGCCAAGATTTTAGTATTAGTTTGTCTTGCTTTTTGGGAGTCTTGCATTGATTAATCATTAATAATTCTTGGAAGAATTCATTCTCTTCATTCCACATATTATTATTAACGGTAATATTTTTAGCCCTAGTTTCAAGCATATCCATAAAATCATTTAATTCACCCGCAATATTAAACTTCCCTTTAATGTAACTTAAGATATCTTTCTTAAGGACCTGACCTTTAGTAATGGGTATGGTGATGGGACCATTTTCATCGCTATGTATAGAATTAAATGACTCACTTCTGGCTACAGACATTATTATATTGGTTTTGTAGTTAGTTAAATTAAAACGTTAATTCAATTTTTGCCAATAAAAAGAGAGAAAAAAATTATATTTAAAAAAAAAATAGTATTAATTTTGAAATATGAAAAATTAATATTTCGAAATATGAAAAATTAATATTTTTTATTAACTTTGAAAATATGAAAAATTTATATTTTTGATTAATTTTTAAATATGAAAAATTAATATTTTTATTAATTTTTCAAAAATTAATCTATAATAATATTTCAAGATATTAATGTCAATCTCGAAATATGAAAATCAATATTTCAATCTTTCAAAAATTATATCTTCAAAATATTAATATCGAAATATGAAACTTTTTCTCTCTTTTATAATAATTTCTATTTACTACAAATATATGATATCAATATGATGAATTTTAATAAATCTCAAACAGTGCCTCCATACAATATGTCAGTATGTTTATGAAAATCTAAGTAGTGCTCTCCAGATAATATATCAGCTTATGGCAGGGTTATAACACAAAACAAATAATAATTATCCTTAAAAATAGAAACCCTCAACTAACATGCATCTACTAGAAACCATACAATTAATATAAATACCTGAATTATTTTATTTAGTTAATATCCATGAACATATTGAAATATACTTGTAATACCAGAATATGAAACACTATTATATACGTTAAAAACAAATGTTAAGATATGCTATCCTTCTTACAAAACCCAGAAATATTTACCTTAAAAAAAAAAATCAGCCTTATTTCCAAATAGCCTTTCATTCAGTTAACACAATGGGGCTAAAACCTTTAACTTTTAACATCCAAGCAATACAATCCTAATACAATATTGATTTAAAGCCTCAGAACCTTCACAGATAAATTACTTCGCCTACCAGATACAAATTTAAACAATAATACAATATACACTTCTGAATTATTATTATATATTTGCATAGATAAACAATTTAAGATTGGGATTAGTTTAAAAATACATAGGCTATGAAATGCTAACTTGAAATATAAACTATTTCCTTAACTCTGCTACATACAGCAATAGTAAATGTTTGCTTTAAATGCTTGCATACAAATAGGCAAGCTAAGAGCTATTCAAGGTTATGCAATACAATTTAAAAGCCCACTTTGCTCTTTCCAATCTTCCAATTGTAATTTAACTGTAGTGACTAAGCATATAACTTATCTTACCAAAAACCTTGTATACTTTACCAAATAAACCAATCGATGTCCGGTTTCCAATGTTTCTCAACAGATTCAATTTCACCTCAGAATCTCAAAATTTGGGGATATTGCATATGGAGTCCAGTAGTAGGTGTGTGCTTTAATAATAACCACAGTAGTTATTCCTTCAGGATTAGCCAGCAGCCTTCTCTCTCAGTCTCTATGCTTGGGGTTAAATCATCTGATTTCACCCCTCCCCTTTTTTATTATTATCTATCATTGGTGAGTATTGGAAACGCCCGGATTGGTTCTTTGCAACTGAACATGGATTGGTTCATTTGGGAACGTATGTGGTCAAGGAAATGTATCCTTGCAACATCCAATCATCTCATGGCTGCAATTCTCACATCATAACACTGGCTGGCAGCAGACAGCACAGCAATACATGCAAAATTTCTAGACAGTAAAAAAAAAATATTTCTTTAAACTATGTAATAACTGCCATAATTCCCTCACATTAATAAGTTCACGATATCAATAAAAAATGGGTATGATCACATTACCTCTCTGGTCATTTTGATATGAAACATGTGTCTAACATTATTTATATTAAATAATGTATATTTCATTTAGCCTAACAGAAAGTTTATATTTTAATATCAGATGTCAAAATTTCATAGTCATATCACATCAAAGTAACTTCTATATATTCATCTCACTATATTTTAAGAGATGTATTTAAAATTTTATAAACATTCATTGCACATTCATATGATATGACTTATTTCATCAAAAATAGAGAGGATTGGGGGAAGACTGGACAAGAAGGGGTTATTTAGCACTCATTCCTATAATTAATTGTAAATAAGTTGATATATTCAACTATGCTAGGAGGATAATTTAGTTAAAACTAATTGTTTATTAAACCACTATAAAAGAGAGTGTAAGATAAACACTCTCACCATTATCGAAAATTGCTCCACACTCACACTGTTGATCTCACACTGCAATATACCCAGACGGTGAAACACAGATTCAACCACCCCCCTGTATTCCTGGCCAGTAACAGGAAACGCTGGCTTCAGGTGACAGGGATGGTTTCTATACTATGTGACACGTCCCTTGCAGCTGATTAACTAAAGCGTGAGTAACAAAATATTAAAAACACTATGCTTCATTAAGCATACTACTGTGCTTCGCTCAAATGCATTTCGGCCGAGTAGCGGCCTTTCTCAATGTGCAATTTTGGTTTGACAAGACGAGTGTCTCGCTATGAGAGCCTTAAATAACCATATCCTATTTCCTTTATCCAATCGCAGCGTGCGTGTTTATTCACGCCCACCTCTAAGCCACTCACACGCGATTTAGTATTAGCGTGTCATGGGATGAGAGTCAGTTTACAATTGGTTACTCGTGAAATCCTCATAACCAATTGCTGATAACCTTGGGTTCTCTACAGTCTTAATGAGGTTTGGATATAAGGATAACTATAGCAGAGATCACTCTCAATAGTGCAATTCCATGTGCACCCAGAAAAAATTCATTCCACGGGCCAAATATGTTTTAAGAACAAAACTTGGCTTATGCGATGTGCGGATATTATCTACACAGCGTGCCAAATAGTTCTAGATCATAGGTAGTAATGATGGCTCATTATTAGATTTGTGAAAAATGAGAGCATTCACGTTACAATGCTTAACACATTAATTACTTAGTAAATATAATGCGATGAAAAAGATATATACAGTTTTTGCTGTCTCATTAACATAGATAATTTCTCATTATGTAAAAAGTAGTCTTTACCCAGATATATAATGATTTTTATGTTCTCACACAATAAGTATTTATTTTATCGTTACACAAACTGGGAGGCAACATTATGTCTGTGCAGATAGAAATTCCAGCTTGTGCACAGCATCACTATAAAAACTTTGTATAATGTATGGGATGATAAATACTACATGACCCTTTATATGTTGGATCTATTATGTGCTAAGTGACGTTTAACATACAAAAATCCAGATATTTTTTACATATTTACAAACAAATGAGCAGCAGACCTATATAGACTTTGCGATTCAATGATTTAACATGATTTGCATTTGTAGGATATCGTTTCCATTACCTTATTTTATTATATGTGCTGATTGATAGCATGATACTGTTATGCATATCATAATTTCATCTAAGGAATAATTTCTGGGTGCACAATAGAATGCAGCTAACTAGAGATCATCAAATTAAGTTGTATTATTGCAAGGAATAAATTTGAATCATACAGTGAAAAATCAGAGGAATGCCCAAAAATTATTATTCTCGTTCATGCCGTAGCGTATGACAGTGTTCAGATTAAATATCCATCTTGCTTCTTTTTTTAGCAAGATTTGTTCCATATCACTACCCCGTATGCCAGGGCGTGTACTTTCCAGTCCCCAGAATTTAAAAGTATTGGTCTTTCCTTTATGATGGTGTAGAAAATGTCTGGCAACACTGGTGATTTGTTTGCCTTTTTCTACATCCTTTGCTGCGTTCCTTATATTACTGAGGTGCTCAGTGATTCTAACCCCCATTTGTCTGGTAGTCATACCTACATAAAAACAATTGCAGCTACATGACAGACAATAGATCACATTTTAGGTTTTGCAAGTGATGTGATTCTGAATTGTCCACTTTCTATTGAATCTATCCATCATGTATTTCTTTTTAACCATATATGTGCAGTTTTTACAATTACCACATGCTATGGATCCTTTGTATAACGGAGCTTTTTTAGCATTTCTGTCAAAATGACTGGAGGTTAATTGATCACTTAAATTTTTAGCACGTCTATAGGTACACATAGGATTCTCTGGGATAATGGATTTTAACTGTTCATCTAGTTGTAAAATATGCCAGTGTTTTGACAGTATATTGGATACCTGTTTGCTTTGGTTGCAATATGTGGAAATAAATCTGAGCGGGTTTGAGTTTACCTCTTTCTTTTTGGGTCTTAAAAGTTCCTCCCTATTTTTGTATAGTGCTTTCTGATAGGCTCTCTTAAGAGACTTTCTAGAATAACCCCTCAGCCGAAACGCGTTTGTGCAAAGCACAGTAGTATGCTTAATGAAGCATAGTGTTTTTAATATTTTGTTACTCACGCTTTAGTTAATCAGCTGCAAGGAACGTGTCACATAGTATAGAAACCATCCCTGTCACCTGAAGCCAGCGTTTCCTGTTACTGGCCAGGAATACAGGGGATGTGGTTGAATCTGTGTTTCACCGTCTGGGTATATTGCAGTGTGAGATCATCAGTGTGAGTGTGGAGCAATTTTCGATAATATATGTCTAAAGGTTTAATTTCTATAAATTACTTTAGGTTCTATAAAGTAATGGACGCCATTATGTTTAATAGAGATCTCTTATTATCTCTTTTTGTGTAAATAAAGCTAGAAAACTTTTTAGAGGGTGCACTACACGGCTGATTTTACTGACCACCCTGCTAAAATTATAACCAATATTAAAGGGACAGTCAACACCAGAAATTTTGTTGTATAAAAAGATAGACAATCCCTTTATTACCCATTCTCCAGTTTTGCATAACCAACACAGTTATAATAATACACGTTTTGCATGTGATTAACTTGTATCTAAGTATCTTCTGACATCCTCCTGATCTCATGACATTTTATTTATTATCTATTGACAATCCACAGGCATGATCAAAATTTTATCTATATGGCGTACATGAACTAGCTCTCCCCTGTTGTGAAAAAGCAAATAAAAAAGCATGTGATAAGAGGCAGCCTTTAAGGGCTTAGACATTATCACATGAGCCTTCCTAGGTTTAGCTTTTAACTAAGAATACCAAGAGAACAAAGCAAAATTGGTGATAAAAGTAATTTGGAAAGTTGTTTAAAATTACATGCCCTATTTCAAACATGAAAGTTTTTTTTTGGAAATTAAAATGAGCTAATGTTAAAAAAAAAGTTCAATTTTTATTGCACAAATTATCATTAATTTTTTTTGCTTTAAATTATGCAGAAAATGATATAATATTAGAAAATATTACACTGCCCCCACACTACTTTATAATGACACCTAACTACTTCATTATACCGCCCAACTGGCAACTGAAAGCTGTGTGAAATTGCTTCTTTTATTGCCTGGTTTATATCTGTCCCTAATTATCTTCAGCAGGGAAACAGATAAGGGGCAACTTAAGCTCAAACATGGCGGCACCCATTATTTATAGAAACAAAACAAAATCAGAGGGAAAAGGGAACAAAATAAATAATGAAAGTATATTGCAAAGTCTTTTTTAGCTACATATAATTAAACATTTTATATTACAGTTCCATATCCCTTTAATTCCTAATATATACTGTGCATATATACAATATTTACTGTGTGTGCAGATATTCTGCAATGCAACACTTAATAACTGATATATACTGTACATATATATAATATTTATTGTGTGTGCAGATATTCTGCAATGCAACACTTAATAACTGATATATACTGTGCATATATACAATATTTACTGTGTGAGCAGATATTCTGCAATGCAACAATTAATTATTAATCTATACTGTGCATCTATATAATATTTATTGTATGTGCAGATATTTTGCAATGCAACAATTAATTCTTGATATATACTGTGCTTACATACAATATTTACTGTAGGTGCAGATATTTTGCATTGTTTTCCATGTGACCATGATGGGGAATATGATAACAGGATACACACATGTGATGTGAGATGGGTCAGTGATGTTTTTATGTTTCTTTCTTGCAGCGTGTGACTAACTCACTGACAGCGAGTGACATGACCGGGGACAAGATAACAACAGAGAGGATACTGACCCACACCCTGCAGATCATGTACCTGCTGACAGGGGAGGTGATGGAATATTCCATAATAACAGCTGCATGTCCCTGTCTTTGGCTGTATTTGTTTATTTACACACATTAACATGGTTTGAAATGATTAGAATATGTTGATTGCAGCCTGACATGTCCTTGCTCATTCTGTACATGGGGTATATAATCTTTTCATACTAAGGGCCAAACATATGTATCTTTGTGTATATACTTTAAAAAGCAAGGGTAATCTGAAAAACAAACGATCCAAAAATATGTTACAGTATATTATATTAGACCAGAAATATTCAAATATCTATGTAAAGTTTTTAGCATTTCTTATCACTGAGGATGTCCACAAAGCTGGCATATTTCAAAGAAATTTGTTTATGCAAAGAAAAGTTACAAGCACATGACAAATGGCTGTTAGGGGGTTTAGTGGTTGTGGGGAATTATTGTAGTGGGACCTGGCAATTTAGAGGTTAAATGCTATGAGGTTGTGTCAGTTTATGTGTTTATTGCTGAGGGGTTATGGAGCCTATAATGCCGGTAGATACTGCTCATGGTAACAGTTTACGGCTTTTAAAAAGCGATATTAAAAGCGATATCATTCTATGCATTGTGCATGTGATATTCAGCTGGTAATATCATGGTAAGTTTTGCCAGCACGCTATTTAGCACATCTTATTATTAGTAAATGATGCACTCACTAAGGGTTCGCTTCCATTGAGCTGTTAAAAATGGAGCCGTAAGTGTCACACCGTGCCACACTAGCCGTTGCTAGGGGCGCGGCATCTCCTTGCATCTCCTTCCCTGCTAGTTGCCAGGGGTTGTGTCTGGTCCAGATGCGTGCGGCACTGATGTCATCGCCGCACGCTCCTGATGCCGGTCGGACGTCTATGGCGCAAGCCCTGCGCCTATGTAAGTTCTACTACAACGATCTGTCAATGCCTAAGTATAGGTGTTACTTTGTGTGCTCCTGGGTGTGACAGATCGTTGTATTAATTTGCCTATTTTGTGTATGATCCCTGCCTGTCTGACTACTCTGCCTGCTATACCCCTTAACTACTGGATTGATATACTGCTGCTGAACCCCGCCTGTCTGACTACTTTACCTGCTATACCCCTTAATTACTGGATTGATATACTGCTGCTGAACCCTGCCTGTCTGACTACTCTGCTTATTAACCCCTCTTGTTCTGGATTGCCTCTTTGTTGCCAAATCCTGCCTGCCAGACCATTCTAGTGGTTTGTCCTTGGACTGCTCTGCCGTTGCCGCTGGGGACTGTCCTGCCTGTGGTGAGTGCCACCTTCCTCATCTTACTAACTTTCTCTGCTCTGAGATATTCCCTATCATTCTGGCTCGACGCTGGGATAACAAGCGTATGGTCGAGTTCGGTCTGATAGAGGAGTATCCCACGATCATTACAGTAAGCTACCCAAGCGTCCGACAGCTAAAAGTAATTTACAGCTCCATTTTAGTACCAGGTTTCCAGTGAAAAGGTTTCCGCTTTGCGAGCCGTCACTCTTTTCGTGTAGGTGTAAGTTAGCATTGTGTTAACGCTTCTACCTGATGCCGGATTTCTAAAACATTAATAGGTTATTATTGTAACCCAACCTTACACTACGCTCGATTGTATATATGGCGCCACAAACAAGTGCGGCACCGTATATTTTACCCGTCGTTCGCTGCTAAAATCAAATCAAACACCTAACGTATGCTCGATATCTACCTCTCAACCGCAACCCCCAACCGCAATAACTAATGTATTAACCCCTAATTCGGCAACCCCCATACTGCAAAGTATCTATCAAAGTTATTAACTACTAAACCGTTATCTCCCACAACGCAAATTATCTATTAACCCCTAATCCGCCATGCCCCCTCAACGCAAACTATCTATTAAATCTATTAACCCCCTAATCTGCCATGCCCCCACAACGCAAACTATTAAATCTATTAACCCCTAATCCGCCATGCCCCCACAATGCAAACTATCTATTAAATCTATTAACCACCTAATCTGCCATGCCCCCACAATGCAAACTATCTATTAACCCCCTAATCCGCCATGCTCCCACAATGCAAACTATATATTAAATCAATTTTTTTAGTTTTTGTTTTTTCTTTTTGGGGCTGGGGGTTTTACTGTTAGAGGGGGGGGACTATTTTTTTAAGGTAAAAGAGCTGTTTAACTTAGGGCAATGCCCTACAAAAGGCTATTGGTAGTTTAGTATTAGATAAGGGGGTGTTTTTATTTGGGGGGGCTTTTTTTATTTTCATATGGATTAGTTTAATTTTTTAATTTTTGATAATTTAGTTTATTATTTAATGTAATGTTAGACTTTTTTATTTTATATAATTTTAGCTTAATTGAAACCTAGTTTCTTTCTAATGACACGGTGAGTCCACGGAATCATCAATTACTGTTGGAAATATCACTCCTGGCCAGCAGGAGGAGGCAAAGAGCACCATAGTAAAGCTGTTAAATATCACTTCCCTTCCCACAAACCCCAGTCATTCTCTTTGCCTCTTGTGCAAGGAGGAGGTGAAGTAATTAGGTGTCTAATTATGATTCTAATATCAAGATTTTTTTTTATTTTGAAGTCAGGGTAGTATTGCTCTGATCTTCCATCACAATTTGGGTATAGCTGTACTCCACGTTAGTCTTTTCAGCAGGGCTGTGGTAGCTTTAAAGCAGTTAGGAAATTGGAAAGTGGGCTTTGCTGTGTTTTCCTAACAGATTGCTGTCCTGTGTCAGAATACCAGAGTAGGCTTACTCTGTTCATTCCCTTTTCCACAGGTCTCTGTGAGAAGTGGCATCCTCTCATGCCTTGTGAGTCGTCCTCCTGCCCGACAGCTAGAATGCAGGTAAGTGCCTTTTCATCTTGTGGGGCTGGGAGACTGGCACTAAAAACGGGTTGAAGCCTCCTCTCTGCAACTTATATGGGACATATATATCCTTAGAAGGATATCTGAGGCAGTATGCAGGCACTGGATGGTGACAGGAGACTACGGGGTAATATAGAATCCCCTTTATTTATTTTTGGGCTCTTATGTATCATGTTAGAGGCTACTATGGGGTTAATGACCCCTCTAACAATTTTTTAATTCCCTCCTTTATGCTCAGTAGCGCAGTAATAAGCATACCTAGTGTGCTTCAATCTTATGAGAAAGAGCTTCTAAGGGATTGTGTACTTTAAGGAGATTCACGCCATTGCGGTGTGTTTTAGAGCCTCTTGTTTTTTGGACAGTGTAGCGTGTCTGTGCGTTTTGCGCTCAGTGTCGGGAAAGGAATCTTAATTTTGTTTCTCATGGATGGGAAATTAATCTGGATAAGAGCCCCCCTTGTTTCATCCACAAGGGTGAGTTAGGGAATCATTATAGTTTCTCGATTAGGAGAAGATTCCTATCAAAATTTTTTATTTTCAAGATATATTCTTTTTCCTTTCTTGGCAGTTAACTGACTGGCTAACTGCGAGTTCTTGTGGTCTGGTAAATAACTTAACCATTCTTGCAACCAGCAGGTTGGGAGTTTAGATCTGGCTGCAGTTGATCTTTCAATTATTTAATATGGAGGAATTGGTCTAATGTGATATTGGACTTCAATCTTTTTTGCTATTTCCAATAGTGGATCTGTCTCAGAGATAGATCTAGATCAATCGACAAGTGATTCTCTCCCGTAGTAGTTTTCGGGAGTATCTGTCTCAGGACGCATGTTTTTCGAGACATTCCTGGGTGAGGTGTGCATGGAACCTTCCTGCTGAGCTGGAAAACAGTTTGAGTCTTGATTTTAGGCGCAGGGATTTTGGATTGGAAGTGTCTGCTCTCCTCTTTATTATCTTGGAGTTAAGAGCGATTTACAATGCTCTGATGGCTTGGCCTCTGTTGTCCTTAGCTGGGTCTCAGTTGGACAATATCCCCTCAATGATTTACTTTAACCACCAGGAAGGCACTGGGAGTGTCTTAGCCTGGTTGGAGGTGTCTGGATTGTACAGTGGGCTCTCAATTATTGTCTATCAGCCATCCGCTGTCCAGGAGCAGACGGTTGGAAGCGTTTTTTCTGAGCAGACAGACTTTCCATCCCAGCGAATGGGAGCTCCATCTGGAAATGTTTTCCAGGTTATCTAGCAAATAGGGGTTACCAAAATTGGATCTCACGGCATCTCGTCAGAAAGCCAATCTCTCAAAGTACGGCTCAAGGTTGAGGGATCCTCAAGCTGGTCTGATGGACGCCCTGGCATTTCCTTGATCCTTCAGGTGGGTTTATCTTTTTCCTTCGTTTGCTCTTTTTCCACGAGTCATCGCTCGGATCTAGCAGGAGAGGGCATCTGGGATTCTTATAGCTCCTGCGTTACCTTGCAGGATCTGGTATGCGGATCTAGTAGTTAGGTCATCTCTACCTCCGTGGAGTTTACAAGGGAGGAGGGACCTTCTTTTTCAGGGCCCCTTCCTCCATCTAAACCTTGTTTTCTCTGAAGTTGACTGCTTAGAGATTGAACGCTTGATCTTAGCTTAACGTGGATTTTCTGAGTTGGTCATTTTGACCATGATGCAGGTTCGTAAGCCTGTCACTATAAAGATTTACAGTAAGATATAGCATAAATATCTTTATTGGTGTGCTTCTAAGGAAGATTCTTGGAGTAAGGCTAGGATTCCAAGGATTTTATTTTTTTCTCCAGAGAGGCCTTGAGAAGGGGTTATCTGTCAGTACCCTTAGAGGTCAGATTTCTGCTTTATCTATTCTGTTGCAAGCGTCTGGCTGATGTGCCATATGTCCAATCCTTTTGTCAGACTCTGGTCAGAATCAGGTCTGTGTTTAATTCAGTTGTTCCTCCTGGAAGCCTTATTTTGGTTCTTAAAGTTTTACAACGAGTTATTATCTTGCAAATTCTGCTTCTTATTGCTGTTTCCTCTGCTCAGAGGGTTTCTGAACTCTCTTCCTTGCAGTGTGATTCTTCTTATCTCATATTTCATGCAGATAAGGCAGTTCTCCATACCAAGTTTGGTTTTCTTCCGACAGGGACAGGAATTTTAATCAGGAAATTGTTGTTCATACTATCTGTCCTAATCCTTCTTCTCATAAAGAACTTTTTTGCACAACTTTGTTGTTGTGAGAGCTCTTAAATTTTATCTACAG
This sequence comes from Bombina bombina, assembly GCF_027579735.1. Classification (NCBI taxonomy): domain Eukaryota; kingdom Metazoa; phylum Chordata; class Amphibia; order Anura; family Bombinatoridae; genus Bombina; species Bombina bombina. The sequence goes on from NC_069502.1 coordinate 855,181,596, forward strand.
GCTACGAGGATCTTTCATCAGTCTTCTGCATTGTTTTTTTTTCTTCTGGTAAACGTAAGGGTCAGAAAGCTTCTGCCACTTCTCTTTCTCTCTGGCTGAGAAGTGTTTTCGTTTGGCATATGAGACTGCTGGACAGCAGCACCCTGAGATAATTACAGCTCATTCCCCCAGGGCAGTTTCTTTTTCTTGGGCCTTCAAGAATGAAGATCAGAATGTAGAACAGATCTGTAAGACTGCGACTTGGTCTTCTTTACGCAATTTTTCTAAATTCTATAAAATTGAATGTTATGTTGTGGTTTAGTGGCTAGCTCTCTGGATTTGCAAGAAGTAGGTCCAGGGTTCAAATCCACCTTCGGGTGATGGTTGTAATTCCTTCAGGTCTTTCAAGATGTGTTTCTTTTGCCTCAGCTGAGGTTTCTTTTATAAGAAATGTTCTTCAAGCAGTGGTGCCTTCAGTTTTGGTTGCCTGCCTTGCCCTCCCGTATCATCTGTGTCCTCTAGCTTGGATATTGATTCCCAACAGTAATTGATGATTCCGTGGACTCACCATGTCATTAGAAAGAAAACAAAATGTATGCTAGACAGTGTTTTGTTATGTAAATCTCAGGCACCTCTGCACCTTGTGTAATTTCCTTTTTCTCCTTTCCTTTGGTCGAATGACTGGGGTTTGTGGGAAGGGAAGTGATATTTAACAGCTTTGCTGTGGTGCTCTTTGCCTCTTCCTGCTGGCCAGGAGTGATATTCCCAACAGTAATTGATGATTCTGTGGACTCACCGTCCACAGAAATTTATCAGGTAAGCATAATTGTTTTTTAAAGTAAGTTAGGATTTTTTTAATTTATGTAATGGGGTTAATTTAGGGGGTGTTAGGTTAGGGAGCTTAGTGATTAGTTATTTGCGTTGTGGGGTTTGGCGATTTATGGGTTAATAGATTTATTAGGTTAATTGCGATGTGGGTTAATCGTTTAAATAGATCATTTGCGTTGTGGGGACATGGCAGTTAGGGGTTTAGATTTAATAGTTTGCGTTGTGGGGGCATGGTGGATTAGGTGGTTAATAGATTTAATAGATTGCGTTGTGGGGCATGGCAGTTTAGAGGTTAATAGATTTATTATAAGTTGCCGATGTGGGGGGATGGCCGATTAGGGGTTAATAGTTTAAATTGGTACTTTGCGATGTGGGGGCATGGCGGTTTAGTGGTTAATACATTTATTATAAGTCGCGATGTGGGGGGGAAGGCGGATAGAGGGGTTTTGAAGTGCCGGGTTAGATTTCAATGGGAAAAAGGTCTCAAAGAGCACCTTTTTCCTTTTTTACACCTAGTTAAGCTGGGTGTAATTTTTGTTAATGTATCAGCAGTGTATTTACGGTTTGCGCGGGCATTGGAAACCGGGTATAATTTAAAGATTAGTGGCTTCCTATACTTTGTATAGGACACAATAATGTTTTCGGCAGCCGGAGTCCGGTTGCTGAAATTGAGTTGTAACGGGCCGTTGCAAGCAATCGGTGAGCGATATTGCTTCCAACAGTATATTTGTCGGTTTGCGAGTGCACTCAAACCGAATTACGGCTCAATGGAAACGAGCCCTAAGTTGCCCACAAGAAACAAGTCTTTCAGAAATATTTTAACCAGTGAATTCTAATACAAAATTGAGAAATACTAACACGGACCAAAGTCTCTCTTGACTTGTAATCTAGACTCTGTAATATTTTATTCTCGTTAGTGGTATAATATATTTGACTCTAAAGGTCACATTCCAACCATTGGTCTTTGGTTGGAAAATTTTCTCTATAGAATTGCACCATTACTGGAAAAATCCAGCCCCACCCCCTAATTGTAGCAGCGTTCACCGACTGATTATAGAGGCGCGCACTGCTGGGGAATGTGACTTTATACTAGTGCCAGGGCTCAGTAACTCTTTACTTACCCATCTGGCCTTTTGAGTATTTTCCTAACTTCTGTCTGTGTATATGTATGTTCCCAGTAACATTATCCTGACTGTCAGTAAAAGTGTGTGACAGAACCATTCACCGTGTCAGCGCTGAATGAGTTATGTGTGTTTCAGGTGCCTATGAAGTGTGATAATGTTGCTGTGTATTTCTCTATGGAGGAGTGGGAGTATATAGAGAGACACAAGGAGCTTTACAAGGACGTCATGATGGAGACTCACCAAGGACTAAGTACTATGGAAATCCCAGGAAATGAGAACTCAGGTAACGCTGTGTAGTAATAAATATCTTACTCAGCAAATGCACATAGACTACAGAAGTAACTGAAAAAGTGTAAATCTACAATCCGTCATGTGTGTTAATCTAATGAGCTGTCTGATTATAAACAAGTTTTATGCCCAATAAAAACTTACAAGGGTGTGAGAGGCAAAAAGTTTGTCAAGGATATTAATGCAATTATATATGAATATTTTTATATGCACAAATTTATTTAAAGTAATGATAAACTCTCCCCTTATAAAAACAGATCTGGAACGTTAGTGATATTTTAAATGGAGTTTAAGTCATCAGTTGTAATAAAGATGCACAATAATTTACTCCGCTGCCCACTTTAAAAGTCAAATTTTCTGTGAGCTAATGGTTTGAATTGTTGTCCAATCAGCACTCTCCCCATATGTCACTGTTGTTGTTAGCGCACAGAAAAATTTAATTTTGAACTAGGTGGCGGAGATATTTGAACTTCATATCTATAAAAAAGGAAATATAGAGCATCTTAATTACAACTGATGAATTAAACTCCATTTAAACTATCACTAATATTCTGCATCTGATTTTATAAAGGGGGAGACTTTACCATCACTTTATGCAACAGACTAGCAGGAAATACATTGCACATTCTTAGGTTGTGATGCGCATTGGCTGATAGAAAAATGTAGATTTATCGAGCAACAGATCATCATTTAAAAAAATCAAATAGAATACATTGTACATTGTTTCATGATTAGCAAAAATAAACTCATTGTATTCTCTATTAGAACTAACAGGTCACAGTGATGAAAATCTAGACACAGGAATACAAAGAGAACTTGTACAGAATATTCAGCCATCAGATGTCTCTGCAAGTGAGTGATCTAATTCTGTAGTATAAGATTCGCACTTAAAAAACACTGATTCTGATATTATTTCACCCTATAAAAATTATGAACCTCAATACAGCCAGGTTGCAATGATAAAACGTATTTGGTTCATAAGCATACCTTGTCTTTTCTTCTCTCTCACCCTCTATTTTATGTGAAAATTACACACACGCCCTCTATTCTCTTCACTCTCACCCTCTGATTTATGTAAATGATACACACACATCTTCTTTTCCTCTCTTTCTCACCCTCTAGTTCATCAAATTGTATTCTGAAAAATCCGATTTATTGTGATTTCAGTCATATTGACGTTCAATATCGGCTAGATTACAAGTTTTGCAGTACAACTATACCGCTGAAAAATTGGCCATTGCACGTGGAATGGCCGGAAATGCATATTACGAGTCGCGGCGGTATTGCTATACCGCAAGCATTTTAGCCTGTTACGCAAAATTCATGACGTTTGAGTGTGAGATTTCCATAGCACCGCTATTACAGGTTGTGCGTTCAGGCTAAAAAAACTTGCGTTACAGCTTATCCTATCCGCCATCTGAGACCAGTACTTATGGATTTTGTGTAACAAAAATGTTTCACAAAACTCATAACTAAATTGTTACAAAGTACACTAACACCCATAAACTACCTATTAACCCCTAAACCGCCACCCTCCTGCATCGCAAACACTATATTAAACTTCTTAACCCCTAATCTGCCGCCCACCCACATTGCCAACACTATTTAAATATAGTAACCCCTAAACCGCCGCACCCGACACTAAAAAAACCTATTATCCCCTAAACTGTCAGCCACCCAGATCGTAACTACTTATCTAAACCTATTGACCCCTAAACTGCTGACCCCCCACATTGCAAAACACTAAATTAAACTATTAACCCCTAAACCTAACACCCCCCTAACTTTAAATTAAAATTACAATATAACTATCTTAAAATACATAAACTTACCTGTGAAATAAAAAAAAACTAAGTTTAAACTATAAATTAACCTAACATTACTATTCTATTAAAATAAAATAAACTACCAATTAAAAAATCTAAATTACAAATTTAAAAAACCTAACACTACGAAAAAAAAAAAAAAAATCTAAAATTACAAAAAAATAAAAAACACGAAGATTACAAAAATTATAAACTAAGAGGCGGGGCGAGCAGCCGACCAAGATGGCTGCAACACACTGAAGCTCTGTGAAAGAGCTGGATACGAGAGAGACTAAGGACTGTTAAAATTGCGACAGATGGATGCAGGGCAGCTAACTTAAGCCCGGAGCACTAGTGGAGCATTTCCATATGCCTGTTTACAGTTTGCCTTAACCTTGAGCACAATTCTGAGGCCATACGAGGGAACTCTGAACTCTCTGTAACTGCGCCACGCAAGCTGCATGAAGAGGACAGGACAACTTTTGATTCCTACAAACTACATGCTTAGCGCTAACGGAAGGAGACAGAAGGTGAATAACATAGCAGTGCAAGCAGAAGAAACACAGCAGCTTGCCTCCACGCGGTATCCCTTGCCGTTTTGAGGCCCGGCTACTTCCAGGACTGTACAAACTGAGGCGGTTGCCGACATATTGTGTCAGAATCACAGGGACTTATGTGAGTACACCGTACATTAATACAAGCAGCTTACTTGTGCACACTCTCCCTAACTTAGCCCCAATTGGGATACGCTATGGCTGACACAAACCCCAGCACAGGCAAGACACGATAAATAACTACGCCCTCCACAGCACCCAAGTTGCCTATACTCAGGCCTCTCTCCATCTGCATTGGTTTCAAATTCACAGCTAAATCGCTGAATCACATCTAGAACCGAGGGAAACAGAACTTCTGTATATGCTTATCATAGTTAAACGCTCTTACAACAAATATTACCAGCAGATTCCAAGCAGGATACACACTCCCCCTCCCTTTCCCACTACTCCCTGTGGTAGTGGGTCATATCCAATCTCTTTTTACCGTTATCAGTCTGTGAGAGCAAAAGGCCCTGGGGAGTGTTGTATGCACCATATCTGCGGCTATTTTTCACACACTGGAAAGCCTTCCTATCCTCTAAATATGTCACAAAGGAAGTTAACAAGAAACGAGAAGTCACTGAAAATATCCCCAGTGAATCAGGGGGCTGTAAATTCCTTTTTTAAACACGCTGGGAAAAATAAGCCTAGCACAGAATCTGAATACACCCAAGTCTCACAAGATGATAGCTCATGTGATGCGGCTGATACCATATCAAACCCACCAACAGCACCATTAGAAGCAGGCAAAGAAGACCCTATCACTTATGGTGCAATAGAGGCTCTTATTGAACAGGTCAAATCTTGCATTAAAGATGAGTGCGCAGACATCAAAAAAGACATTTCTGAGCTATGCCATAGGGTAGACTCTCTAGAAGAACACGAGTATGTGATGTCACAAAAATTAGCAGGTTTAACCGCCAAAACTTCCCAACACCAGCAAAACCTTACAGCTCTAGAAGACAAGTTAGACGACTTGGAAAATCGCTCAAGAAGGAGCAATTTTAGGGGGATTCCCGAATCGGTTCTTAACAATGAGATACAAGACTACCTGCAGGCTTTCTTTATAGAGCTGGCGAAGAATAATTCCTCGGACCCCCAGGATATAATCCTGGATAGAGCCCACAGATCTCTACGACCTAAACTTGCTGATGGATCACCACTCAGGGATATCATTGTTCATTTCCAGTGCTTCAAGCATAGAGAGGAAATATATAATTATTCTAGGAAACAACAAGCAACTACGTTTCAAGGTCAACGAATACAAGTGTTCCAAGATCTATCAGCGCGGACCCTCCAGAAACGTAGGGAACTTTCAATGCTAACTTCTCATCTTCGCATGCTGCGGATTCCATATCGATGGGGTTTTCCAACATCAGTGATAGCAGTTAAAAATAGCAAGAAAATTGAGTGCTCCTCTCCCTTGGACATTGAGTACTTTTGTCAGTCTATGAATATTTCAGCACCTGAAACACAGGACATTCCATCACAATCTTCATCTTCAACAAGACAAGACATCCCCAAGCCTCAAAGGCGACCATGGCAGGAATCGTCGATGAAACAAAACAAGAGAAGACAAACCAACCAGACTAACAAAGATATTAACCCACCCTGACCAGGGACACGTAAATATATTACTTTCATTTGTCATTTTACCTTGTATTGCTAATATACTAAGTTTAGCTGTGGACATTATAATATGATTCTTAATCTGGGCTGAAGGCCCATAGTTTGTTAATCCACACTGATCTGTTAAAGAGACTTATGGCCTTCGAGAGATGCACATTTTTGTTAAGATATATTATGATTATGCACTCTAGACTTGTTTTTTAATTGTTTTTATGTTTATGTTTAGCTCTTCATATATTTAATGAATATAAGTCAACTGTTTTGAAACCTAAACAAACTATATACCGTCCATAGCCTTTAATTAATCTCTACTGGGTACTAATCAATTGATATGCAGGCCCACTTAAAGTTGTGAGAGAATCCAGGTCTTCAATACTTACTTTTAACTCCTTAAATATAATGTGGTTATTGATGTTAAAATTATTGCTCTAATGTTATTGTTCTGTGACTTTTACACTGTTCTAATTGTTGGCTTGGTCTGCCCTGCTCAATTATTGTCCCACTCGCCTTTGGCGAGTTGACGACAGTATGTTGTCATCTGGGTAATATCAGCCCACATTAGTTAATGGACTGGCTGAGCAGGCTAGACTTCGACTTCCCTCAAATTATCAAAAAATTTAAGGTATGCCTAGTTAGCAAAATTGTCCTGTATGCCAGCACTCTTCTTCATACTAAATGATCTTTTCTGTCATTCTTTTCACGCACCTACCTCAAGGCTATAGAAGACCTCACACTAAATTTTTATCGCCTTATCACAACTTAGCAAAGCCACAGATTATCCTCCACTTAGAAGTACCTGCATCCACCTTTTTCTCCCTAAGTACCTTTTACTTCACAGTCAATTTGCTGTCAATCTTGTATCCAGCTCTCCTAACAGCCTCATATCTTACATTACTTTCAAATTTCTATCTTTAGATAACAAACATATTCTGCATTTCTCTACTTAATAGACCTATTCAGGAGCCTTTTCCCACCTTTTACCCCTCCAACTCCCCTCAGCCTTAACCCTTTTCATTAGCCTCTCTGTGTTTTACTACTTAATTTTACCCTGACCAAACACCCACTTGCTACCGTAGAAATGATTTCCTCACCACACGAAGGCACTATACAGATTGCAACACAGAATGTTAAAGGGTTCCTGTCAGCAGAAAAGCAGTCTATCACACTGCACGACTTTCACACAAAAAAATTGGACATTGTAATGCTCCAAGAGACCCATTTCAAGAAAACACAAGAACCAAAACTTCCCTCTGGATACTATGATCGGCATTATTTGAATTCAGGCCCTACTAAACATAACAGAGTTTGTACGTTATTTAGACGCAACACACCATTTGACCTACTGCAACAATTTAGTGACTCAGAAGGCAGGATCCTAATACTAGTAGGGCTCTACTATGGCAGACCCATTACTTTGGCGAATATTTATGCACCGATCAAGCCTACCCATAATTTCTTCCGCAAGGTTATTAATAAACTTATTGATATAGCCAAAGGCCCGATTGTAGTTGGTGGAGATTTTAACTTCCCATTAAACCCAGCACTTGACACATCGACAGGCAAGTCATACCTCAGAAACACCCAGATTAAGAGTAACGTTGAGTTGTTGCAATCACTTACACTGATGGATACGTGGAGAACAGCCCACCCTACCACTAGGGACTATACCTTTTTTTCCTACCCACAACATACCTACTCAAGGTTGGACTATATACTATGTGATCAAGCATTCCTCACTAGTCTAGTAGATTCTAAAATCTCACACACATCATGGTCAGATCATAGCCTAGTCAAAACTACCCTCAGTTGGTCAACTAAACCCAGACATAGACTAGACTGGAGAATTAATGAACGGATACTTACAGATAACGATATTCTAGACCAAATAGCCAAATACACTGATGAATACTTTACCTTTAACAAATCCAGCGACACCACAGTTATGAACAATTGGGAATCATATAAGTGCTATGTAAGAGGAATTATAATACAGCTCTCAGCAAAGCTGAATAAGCAAAGATCAACATTATATAATTCCTTAACCACCACCCTCTCAAATATAGAGTACTCTCACAAACAAAACCCACAATCCACTCAATTACTCAACGAGTTAAAAGAAGCCAGAGAAAACCTTAATAAATTCTTGATAGAAAATGCAAACTTACGAGCTATGACCTCTAGAACCAAATTTTTTGCTGATTCTAATAAAGTTGGCCGCATGTTAGCCAGATCTCTAAAAAACAGAGGCTTAGCTCTTACACTCACTCCATCAAGCATCACTCGGGGGTAATTCATACCAAAAATGAAGATATAGCCAATGACTTTGCCTTATACTATTCCTCATTATATAATCTTAATACGGTAAATGACCAAGAGAAACACGCTAAAATGATAGCTTATCTAGATTCCATAGAGGTCCCCAAAATTCAAGAGGAGGACTTGAAAATATTAGACTCCCTGATAACGTCACAGGAGATAATAAATACCATCAAATCTCTCCCCTCTGGCAAGTCACCCGGCCCGGATGGTCTTACAACAAAATTTTACCAACTACTTATAGGAAACATCTGACCGCATTTATTAGAGCTATTTCAATATATCGACCAGGGACAATCTTACTCCCAACCTTTATTAGACGCTATGATTACGGTTTTACCCAAACCTGACAAACCTAAAGATATAGTTAGTAACTACAGACCCATATCATTGCTAAATGTAGATATCAAGGTCTACGCCAAGTCCCATACATCCAAAAATTATCCACCCGGACCAAGTCGGGTTTGTGGGGGGGCGCGAAGCCAAAGATAATACTACCAGAGTACTTCACACACTATATACCTCACATAATAATAAAAACCCCTTAATTCTCCTTTCCACAGATGCTGAGAAGGCGTTCGACAGGGTCGACTGGCACTTCATGTGGTCGACTCTGTCGAAGTTTGGTCTCTAGGACAAATTTATCAACAGAGTGCAGGCCCTTTACAACAATCCACTATCCAAGGTCAAAGTGAACAACATGTTATCCCAACCTTTTCAGATTTCGAACGGCACTCGCCAGGGGTGCCCCCTCTCCCCCCTGCTATTTGCCATTACTGTAGAGATTTTAGCAATCAAGATAAGGGAAAATGAGAAGATAGTGGGTATACCGTTTGGGAATATAACACAAAAATGCCTCCTATTCGCAGACGACATTATCTTTTCGTTACAATCACCATCAATCTCCATACCGACGCTTTCACATGAACTAGAAGCATATAAACAATTTTCCAATTATTCAATAAACATGAATAAGTCGAGTATAGTGCATACTCACCTTGATAAAGTGGATGCGGAATACCTCACATGTAATACTCCTTTCCAAATATCAAATTCTCTTAGATATCTGGGACTGACCATCCCAAAGAACCCCCGAGACCTATTCCATGAAAACTTTGTAAAACTTCAAACTACTATATTTACTTTATTACACAATTGGCATAAACAAGGTCACCTATCTTGGATGGGCAGAATTAATACAATAAAAATGATGGTGGTCCCCAAATATCTGTATTTATTCCAAGCACTGCCTATCCCCAGAGGCAGAACTTTTTTTCATTTTATGCGATGAGTTTTTCTGCAGGTTATTTTTAAATAAAATAATTTTAAATTAGGTGGTTGCACTAAAGCACAATTTCAGTTGCAATGCATTGATTAATTGGAGAATAAATCAATTTTAAAAGTTTTATAATATAGTTAAAGCAGCAGTTGAAAATAGGATTGCAAATTAGCTGCAGAAAAAAATAAATTGTAAAATGTCTCTTGAATAATTTTGATTAATTTTCTCTTGGACTAACATAGAAATGTAGTAATAAAAAGGTGCATTGCTCATAAGAATGTCTTACATTCAGAAAAATACAGCTTTGCAGACTGGGAAAGGCTAGGGGGCGGGTTTGAAAAAATCTGAGAGCAGTCAACACTACAGCACCAGTCAAAACTGCATATGCACTTTGCTGTGGATGTAGTGTGTTAACTAAAACTTACACAGTGCAGCCAGAGCAAAGCTCTGTTTGAAAAGAACAGCTTGCTGAGCAGCAGCGCTGCAAAGTTAAAGCAGTAACAATTCCTGAATGTGTCCTGATCTTTCTGCAGACATGCTTCATTTTCTGCGATGACATCTCAGATCACTGCATGTTCTGCCTTGGGGTGCCTATCTCAGTCCCGAAAAATTACTTGCTTACCCAACAACGCTTACCCAACAACGTATGTTGGAATCATTTATCTGGGCTTATAAAAAACCGAGAGTATCCCGTAATACTTTGTACCTAGATAAAGACGAAGGAGGGTTAAATATGCCAAACCTACTTCTGTACCATCAGGCGGTGCATCTTACACGAATAATAGCCTGGAACCACAGCTCACCATTTAAGCTGTGGGTGCAAATGGAAGCCACTCTAATCCAACAACAAACTATGAGAGACGTTTGTTGGATACCCAGGCCGCATAGAACCCCCTTAACCGCCGAAAATGAATGCATTAAAACGACATTAATGATTTGGGACAAACTTATTCATTGACCTAATAAACTCTCTACCCCAGTCTCACCTATGACTCCTTTATTAAACAACACATTGTTCTTTAGCCAACAACAATTTCAATATAGTTCTGACAACATACAGCACAAAAATTTACCCATATACATCTTTACAAATAAAAGACAGGCTAACTCTAAGGGACGCACTAGGCCCTCCATTCCATAGCTGGTTCTCCTACCTTCAAATAAGACATGCAATAGTGGAATGCACATATAAAAATGATTGTCTGCGCATGCTTTATCCCTTTGAACAACTGTGTACAAATATAGATATTGGAAGAGCGCACCTATCCATTTCATATAGAATACTAAAAAACTCTACCCTTCACAAGCTTCCCACATTTACTCAGTTATGGGAGCGCGAACTTCAAATCCAACTCCCAAGAGAGGCTTGGAGGAGAGCCTTCCGCTTAACTCATACAGCCTCTATCTCTTTAACTATGGCAGAATCAAATTATAAAATTCTCTCACGGTGGTATTTGACCCCACATAGATTACACGAGATATATTCCCGGGGGCAAACTCTAGTTGCTGGAGATGATGTGGCGAGGTTGGCTCTCCATCTCACATATGGTGGTCTTGTCCAGTGCTCTTACAATTTTGGTCTGAAAGAAAGAAAGAAAGAAAGAAGCATTAATCGCACACTAAGCACACAATTAGTCCTCTCTGCTCCTATGATTCTACTTAACCATATTCCTAATGTGGGATGTGCATTTCGTAAAAAATTATTACAAATTCAGCTTACATGTGCCAAACGCATTATCCCTAGACTATGGAAACAGCAGCAACCACCCACACTTCAACAATGGGAAGCCGAGGTGGACTATGTCTTGTCTCTGGAAAAAAGACATTCATGCTTTGCAGGCAAAAAAGATTTTATACTTAATGTTTTCTTTCTTTGGGAACAAAGGACGAGACAATAAATGACTACCAGGTAAATCTAAATCTAATAATAAGCAATCAGACGTTACACAGAGAGGTTCCCCCCTTCCCTCCCTCCCGACCCTTTGCCTAGGACTCCTCTACATTTCTGTTTCTATTCCTAATTTTACACATCTTTCTTATACACAACGAACTTATGGATTATTTAATGGTCAGTTAATGAGTAAACAGTTGACCTTATTTCCAATCATCCTTTTTTATAACAAATTCTCCCAGTGATGATAATTAAAGGGAAATAGCAACGCAAGTTGATAATAGACAGGCTATGTATACCCTTATGTCTTTGTTATATGATAATTTGTATGTTTGCATAAGTTGTTATTGAATATGTTAAAAAATTTCAATAAAAATTATTTAAAATAAAAACAAAAAAATAATAAACTAAATTATCAAAAATAAAAACAGTTACACCTAAAAGCCCTATAAAAATAAAAAAATAAACCCCAAAATAAAAACACCCCCTAACCTACAATAAAAGGCTCTTTTAAGGGCTATTGGTAGTTTATTGGAGGTTAGGGGTGTTTTTATTTTGGGAGGGTTTATTTCTTTCATGTAATTAGCAAGAGTCCATGAGCTAGTGACGTATGGGATATACATTCCTACCAGGAGGGGCAAAGTTTCCCAAACCTTAAAATGCCTATAAATACACCCCTCACCACACCCACAATTCAGTTTTACAAACTTTGCCTCCGATGGAGGTGGTGAAGTAAGTTTGTGCTAGATTCTACGTTGATATGCGCTCCGCAGCAAGTTGGAGCCCGGTTTTCCTCTCAGCGTGCAGTGAATGTCAGAGGGATGTGAGGAGAGTATTGCCTATTTGAATGCAGTGATCTCCTTCTACGGGGTCTATTTCATAGGTTCTCTGTTATCGGTCGTAGAGATTCATCTCTTACCTCCCTTTTCAGATCGACGATATACTCTTATATATACCATTACCTCTGCTGATTCTCGTTTCAGTACTGGTTTGGCTTTCTACAAACATGTAGATGAGTGTCCTGGGGTAAGTAAATCTTATTTTTTGTGACACTCTAAGCTATGGTTGGGCACTTTGTTTATAAAGTTCTAAATATATGTATTCAAACATTTATTTGCCTTGACTCAGAATGTTCAACTTTCCTTATTTTTCAGACAGTCAGTTTCATATTTGGGATAATGCATTTGAATTAATCATTTTTTCTTACCTTCAAAAATTTGACTCTTTTTTCCCTGTGGGCTGTTAGGCTCGCGGGGGCTGAAAATGCTTCATTTTATTGCGTCATTCTTGGCGCGGACTTTTTTGGCGCAAAAATTATTTTCCGTTTCCGGCGTCATACGTGTCGCCGGAAGTTGCGTCATTTTTTGACGTTATTTTGCGCCAAAAATGTCGGCGTTCCGGATGTGGCGTCATTTTTATAGGGCTATTAGATTAGGTGTACTTGTTTTTATTCTTGATAATTTCGTTTATTATTTTTTGTAATCTTAGTGTTTTTTATTTTTCTTAATTTAGTGTTTATTATTTTTTGTAATTTTAGATTTTTTACATTGTTTTAGTAATGTTAGGTTTTTTAACATTTTGTAATTTAAGATTTTTTAATTGGTATTTTTTTTAATTTTATTAGAATAGTAATGTAAGGTTAATTTATAGTTTAAACTTAGTTTGTTTATTTTAAAATTGTTATATTGTAGTTTTAATTTAAAGTTAGGGGGTGTTAGGTTTAGGGGTTAATAGTTTAATATAGTCACATGCTTTGCGATGTGGGGGGCCAGTGGTATAGGGGTTAATAGGTTTATTTAGGTGTCGACGAGCGGCAGGTTAGGGGTTTATAGCTTTTATTAGTGGCGGCGATGTTGGTGCGCCGGATTAGGGGTGTTTAGACTAGGGGGTTATGTTAGGGTGTTATGTTTAAATGTAACTTTCTTTTCCCCATAGACATCAATGGGATTGCGTTATGGCGATCTCCATTCCGCACTTCAGGTGTTAGTTTTTTTCTAACACTCTCTTCCCATTGATGTCTTTGTGGGAAAGCGTGCATGAGCATATCAAATCAGCCCTTGGCTTTTGTGCGGTATGGAGCATAACGCACCATACCGCACAGCACAAGGAGGCTTTTTAGTAACTTGTGATGCAGCGATATGGAGAGTGAAATAATGCAATTTTTTGGGCGTTATTTTCATACCCTGTTTAGCGCAAAACTCGGAATCTAGGTGTATATGAATTAATATAGGAATACATTAGCAACTGGTACTTTGCAATATAATGATCCTTTTGAATTGATGACTGTAGGGGAACATTATCTAATCTACAGATTATTATATGTGCATTTTAAGTTCTGAAATATGTTTTGAGGTGTATATGTTTCATACTTTCAAATTTGCTGTATATTTTAAATATTTAACGTAACATCTGAATTTTCAAATCTTTTCTAAAAATAAAAAATGTTATGTTATCGATGAATTTCAATATGCTCTGTATTAGGTGTATAGAAATTATAGTACCCATTACTATGTTAAAGATGAATTGCTTTTAGGGTAATATAAAATCCTAAACCATGAAATATTGTCTGCATTAAGGGCTAGATCAGAAGTGGAACACTAATATTTGTGGGTGCGCAATAAATAATCAGACATTACAAATGGTTGGTTATTGTTACCGCAAGCTTGCGGTAGCAATTAGTGCTTATAAAATTAGCCAGAGATCAGATCTCTGGTTAATTTTATAAATGTCCACCAAATGCCCCCAAAATACAAAAAAGACATATAAATTTACAATTTGCTGCCATCGCTACACAACTTACCCCCTTCGCTGCACTAGGTTCTCAAGCTGTATCTCACGCCATGAGAACGGGGCTCCCACTGGAGCCTATGGAAGTGCGATCTTGTGAAACCCATTGTGTTCAGCTTGTAATACCAGTGCACATTAGTGTGCACTGGTATCACTCAGTGGAGTGCAAATATCGCTTTTGCAAAAACGATATTTAGCGCTCCACTTGTAATCTGGCCCTAAATGTTCTGATATGACATTTAATACTGACATAGATGTTAAAACCGAAGATCTGAATGTAATGTGTCACCTGGAAGTTCCAAGGCAGGAAATGTGTTACAGCGGCAGTGCAGGTAAGTGTGCATGCGTGATGTGTCTTCTTTTTATGAAGTATTGTCTGGCTTTTGTAGTTTGTTGTCTGTAAGTATTGTACATTATATCACTAGTCAGGGTGTCACCTCAATCACACACTGAGTGTCACAGTACAATATAGCCTGGTACTCACCTGCTGTCACATTTCTAGTGTTTGGTTATATCAGCCCTGATCATATAATGACACCAAGCAGGAAGACCCTATACAGCTGCTGTCATTTATATCTGCCAGAGTATAATCTTTGTGACATAATCAGTTGCGGATACACTGGTTGCATAAAATTAATCCCACACCTCTGTTATTTTTTAAGATACTCATCTGTATGTTCTGTCTGTATATTGTGAGTTAAAGGATGTGAAAGACCATAAGGGAAGCATGCTCATATTATTTATTTTTAAATAGAACATTTTAAAAGGGACATTGTACTCTGCCAGGAAGCCACAGCATTAAACACAGAACCAACCAAACAAATGTAAAGAGCACAATACACATCTGCAAAAATGCAATATTAGTGATAATTACCCAGGTGAGAAGTGGCAACAATGATGACCATAGAAATTGTATGCGTTTGCAATAGTGTACACAGTCTACTTGCGTGTTGTAATTAGCTGTTCACATGGACACACACGTGCTGATACAGGGATGCGGCCCATTGGTGGCGCATTTATTTTACAATACATTTAATAAGGAAGTCCATGAACCTTTCTGTAATATTGTATGTTTGTATAAAGTAATTAGGATTTGACTCTGTGGGTGTTTGTGTAGGAGCTTGTGTAGTGTTTCTGTGAATGTTTCCAGAGGCTGTTGGAATACTAGTGCTTTATTGTCCGCATGTCAGGTATAGAGGCAGTTATAAAACTAGTGCTATATTGTCCTCATGTCAGGCATAGGAACTGTTGGAATACTAGTGCTGTAATAATCAGGTATAGGTGCTATTGGAATACTATGCTGTATTGTCCCCTGACATGGGATTGTGGGACTACTAGTGCTGGATTGTCCCCATGTCAGGTATAGGGTCTGTTTGAATACTAGTGATTAGGGTGATTAAAAAAAATCCTCAGATGTAGCTGTACTGCATTGCTTTGTATGCGATTTCTTGAAAACCATCTCCATCTAGTGGTTGTTTTTAGCACACATTTGTGAAATGGACGGTTTTACTTTCACTTTCTACAAACAAGTTCTGTTTGTGATACCAGTAGCAGCCGATCAATCTATATCTAAAAGCAAAGCCAAGAGAGTGAAGAGGAGGTTAAGCCACTTACTTTTATTTCCCCCTATAGTCGTCTGCAGTCTGAAACTTAGGGAATGTAATCATTATGGAACCTCCCACACAACCTCCTGCTCTCTGAGAAAGTCTCAAATACATAGCAGATGCAGTTAACCCCACGGCTGTCAAAAAGGCTAAAACTGCAGTCCCCCTCTGCTAGCTAGCTGCTGGGTTAACTGCATCTACAATGTATTTGATATCAGCAAGGCACAGCATTTCTGAAAGGAGCAGCCCGCACCCCTACTGCTATATGCCTGTATTGGATTCCTGGACAGGAGCAGAGCTCTTTATCCATCAAGATAAAATGTTTAGAAAAAGAAGGGAAAAAATAATAATATATATATATATATATATATATTTATACACACAAACACACACACACATATATATATATATATATATATACACACACACTCATATATATATATATATATATATATATATATATATGTGTGTGTGTGATTGTTTGTCACACACACACACATATATATATATATATATATATATATATATATACACACACACACTCATATATATATATATATATATATATGTGTGTGTGTGTGATTGTTTGTGTGCGTGTATATATATATATATATATATATACGCAAAAAAGAGTCAGTTGCACTCTCACAAACAGTTCTCCAAGGGCCAGGGTGCTAGAGTAGTTGAAATGTAGCAAGACAGGAAACAGCACTCTCTGGACTTAAGTAAAAAACAAGTAGTTTATTCAGTAACGTTTCGGGGAATGCTCCCCTTCATCAGACCAACAACATACAAGTGAGACAAACATTTAAGCATACACAAACCCCTCCCCCTAGTGCAAAAAACCGCCAAAAATGGTTGCCATAGCAACCAAGCAACCAGTTCAAAGTAAATACATTTACCAATGCAACAATGACAGCAAAGAAACCAGATCATTATGGTTAATTAGCATCAGGTCAATTAGCAAATCAACACATCATCCTACCACATAATACACCTGCTGTATATTAGTACTTCTAATACCCCAGTGGCAGTGTGTCCTTTTAAAGAGACATATCACAATATTATTAGCTAAGTACAGGAACACAAGAATGTGCAGAAAAAAGGGGTTGAAAAAACGTTTAGTTAAACCTCGGCACCTCAACATATTGAAATGCAATTCACGTAATGCACTTATAGTAAATACCTAACTCATAATACCCGTACTACATAGTCAAGGGTCATGTGTACCATAAATGCTATAGAAGCAAATAGCAGCAAACTCGTTATACAGATACCTCAAACGATGTGACCGTATTACATGCACAAAGTGTAGCACGACCTATGTAATCACCCTGTTCAGCATCGGACCAACCTCGCGCTGAATCTAGCACAGCTACTAGCGGAACAACAAGGGATATGCGCTTACTGAATAAACTACTTGTTTTTTACTTAAGTCCAGAGAGTGCTGTTTCCTGTCTTGCTATATATATATATATATATATATATATATATATATACTGTATTATGTATGTGTTAAGCTTTATCTGATTTTTCTTTTTTTTTTAGTTAATATTTTTTTAAAAAGTGTACACATACTATAAATAAAAGGAGTACATTATAGCTTTTCTTTAAGTACCAAGAGGTACCTACAGCTAATTTCATTTAAACTAGTTTTGTTGTTTGTATTTTAATGCTCTCAGCCTGTATTGAACAATGAGAAATATGTACTTTAAGATTCTGTACAGTTTGATGCATTTTTTATTGAGAAATGTATGTTTAACAGTTATTTTAAAAAAAATCATGATTAAAATCACAATCGTGATATTTCACGGTCAAAATCGCGATATTCATTTTTTTCCCATATCGCACAGCCCTACTAGTGATATAAGTTCCCATCAAGTATAGGGGCTGTTTGAATTCTATTACTGGATTGTCTATATATCAGGTGTAAGGACTTTTGGTTTAATAGTCCTGTATTGTTCCCATGTCAGTTATAGAGGCTGTTGAAATACAAGTGCTGTATTGTTCCCATGTCAGGTACAGGGGCTGTTGGAATGCTAGTGCTTTATTGTCCCCATGTCCGGTATAAGAGGTGTTACTGTGATATCAGTGCATTTGCAAAGGATATATGAGGTTTAATAAAAAAAAAAAAAAAGAATGGATTCTACGTTAAAAACTCTAAAAGCTCCCTCCCCAAAAACTGTGTAATACACAAAACATGGGGATTCTGATTGGCTATAATGGGTGTGTATTTGCAACTAGTAAAGTCACTAAATCCCATCTAACTTGCTTTACTACATGGCACGTGCTGTACTTATGATATGCTGTCACTACATGGAATTTATTCCAGATGTCACTGCTAGTGATCTTATTTTATTTTTATTTCAGGTGAAAATGATGCTAAGATTTCATGTAACACGGAACAAACAGATGATCAGTGTCTAAGAAATATAACAGAAGCTGCAGAGCAGGAAATATGTGACAATATAAGTACAGTTGAGTGTATGTGTGGGACGTGTCTGAGGGTCACAGGGCACAGGTGAGTGTACATGTGTGACATGTAAGGGACACAGGATACAGGTGAGTGTACGTATGTCACGTGTC
Organism: Bombina bombina; assembly: GCF_027579735.1. NCBI lineage: Eukaryota > Metazoa > Chordata > Amphibia > Anura > Bombinatoridae > Bombina > Bombina bombina. Next base: position 855,200,305 of record NC_069502.1, read on the forward strand.
TGAGGGTCACAGGATACAGGTGAATGTACATGTGTGTGATGTGTCTGAGGGATACAGGGCACAGGTGAGTGTACGTGTGTGATGTGTCTGAGGGATACAGGGCACACGTGAGTGTACGTGTGTGATGTGTCTGAGGGATACAAGGTACAGGTGAGTGTACGTGTGTGATGTGTCTGAGGGATACAGGGTACAGGTGAGTGTACGTGTGTGATGTGTCTGAGGGATACAGGGCACACGTGAGTGTACGTGTGTGATGTGTCTGAGGGATACAGGGCACAGGTGAGTGTATGTGTGTGATGTGTCTGAGGGATACAGGGCACAGGTGAGTGTACGTGTGTGATGTGTCTGAGGGTCACAGGATACAGGTGAATATACATGTGTGTGATGTGTCTGAGGGATACAGGGCACAGGTGAGTGTACGTGTGTGATGTGTCTGAGGGATACAGGGCACAGGTGAGTGTATGTTAGTGATGTGTCTGAGGGATACAGGGTACAGGTGAGTGTACGTGTGTGATGTGTCTGAGGGGTACAGGGCACAGGTGAGTGTACATGTGTGATGTGTCTGAGGGATACAGGGCACAGGTGAGTGTACGTGTGTGATGTGTCTGAGGGGTACAGGGCACAGGTGAGTGTACGTGTGTGATGTGTCTGAGGGATACAGGGTACAGGTGAGTGTAGATGTGTGATGTGTCTAAGGGATACAGGGCACAGGTGAGTGTACATGTGTGATGTGTCTGAGGGATACAGGGCACAGGTGAGTGTACGTGTGTGATATGTCTGAGGGATACAGGGTACAGGTGAATGTACATGTGTGATGTGTCTGACAGATACAGGGCACAGGTGAGTGTACGTGTGTGACATGTAAGGGACACAGGATACAGGTGAGTGTACGTGTGTGATATGTCTGAGGGATACAGGGCACAGGTGAGTGTACATGTGTGATGTGTCTGAGGGACACAGGGCAAAGGTGAGTGTATTTGTGTGATGTGTCTGAGGGCCACAGGGTACAGGTGAGTGTACATGTGTGATGTGTCTGAGGGATACAGGGCACAGGTGAGTGTACGTGTGTGATGTGTCTGAAGGATACAGGGCACAGGTGAGTGTACGTGTGTGATGTGTCTGATGGATACAGGGCACAGGTGAGTGTATGTGTGTGATGTGTCTGAGGGATACAGGGCACAGGTGAGTGTACATGTGTGATGTGTCTGAGGGATACAGGGTACAGGTGAGTGTGCATGTGTGATGTGTATGAGGGATACAGGGTACAGGTGAGTGTGCGTGTGTGATGTGTCTGAGGGATACACGGCACAGGTGAGTGTACATGTGTGATGTGTCTGAGGGATACACGGCACAGGTGAGTGTACATGTGTGATGTGTCTGAGGGAAACAGGGCACAGGAGAGTGTACGTGTGTGATGTGTCTGAGGGATACAGGGCACAGGTGAGTGTACATGTGTGATGTGTCTGAGGGATACACGGCACAGGTGAGTGTACATGTGTGATGTGTCTGAGGGTCACAGGGCACAGGTGAGTGTACATGTGTGACATGTAAGGGACACAGGATACAGGTGAATGTACATGTGTGTGATGTGTCTGAGGGATACAGGGCACAGTTGAGTGTACGTGTGTGATGTGTCTGAGGGATACAGGGCACAGGTGAGTGTATGTTAGTGATGTGTCTGAGGGATACAGGGTACAGGTGAGTGTACATGTGTGATGTGTCTGAGGGATACAGGGCACAGGTGAGTGTACGTGTGTGATGTGTCTGAGGGATACAGGGCACAGGTGAGTGTACGTGTGTGATGTGTCTGAGGGATACAGGGTACAGGTGAGTGTAGATGTGTGATGTGTCTAAGGGATACAGGGCACAGGTGAGTGTACATGTGTGATGTGTCTGAGGGATACAGGGCACAGGTGAGTGTACGTGTGTGATATGTCTGAGGGATACAGGGTACAGGTGAATGTACATGTGTGATGTGTCTGACGGATACAGGGCACAGGTGAGTGTACGTGTGTGACATGTAAGGGACACAGGATACAGGTGAGTGTACGTGTGTGATATGTCTGAGGGATACAGGGCACAGGTGAGTGTACATGTGTGATGTGTCTGAGGGACACAGGGCACAGGTGAGTGTACTTGTGTGATGTGTCTGAGGGCCACAGGGTACAGGTGAGTGTATGTGTGTGATGTGTCTGAGGGATACAGGGCTCAGGGGAGTGTACGTGTGTGATGTGTCTGAGGGATACAGGGTACAGGTGAGTGTGCGTGTGTGATGTGTATGAGGGATACAGGGTACAGGTGAGTGTGCGTGTGTGATGTGTCTGAGGGATACACGGCACAGGTGAGTGTACATGTGTGATGTGTCTGAGGGATACACGGCACAGGTGAGTGTACATGTGTGATGTGTCTGAGGGAAATAGGGCACAGGAGAGTGTACGTGTGTGATGTGTCTGAGGGATACAGGGCACAGGTGAGTGTACATGTGTGATGTGTCTGAGGGATACAGGGCACAGATGAGTGTACATGTGTGATGTGTCTGAGGGATACAGGGCACAGGTGAGTGTACATGTGTGATGTGTCTGAGGGATACAGAGCACAGGTGAGTGTACGTGTGTGATGTGTCTGAGGGATACAGAGCACAGGTGAGTGTACGTGTGTGATGTGTCTGAGGGATACAGGGCACAGGTGAGTGTACGTGTGTGATGTGTCTGAGGGATACAGGGCACAGGTGAGTGTACGTGTGTGATGTGTCTGAGGGATACAGGGCACAGGTGAGTGTACGTGTGTGATGTGTCTGAGGGATACAGGGCACAGGTGAGTGTACGTGTGTGATGTGTCTGAGGGATACAGGGCACAGGTGAGTGTACGTGTGTGATGTGTCTGAGGTATACAGGGTACAGGTGAGTGTACGTGTGTGATGTGTCTGAGGGATACAGGGCACAGGTGAGTGTACGTGTGTGATGTGTCTGAGGTATACAGGGTACAGGTGAGTGTACGTGTGTGATGTGTCTGAGGGACACATGGCACAGGTTAGTGTGCGTGTGTGACATGTAAGGGACGCAGGACACAGGTGAGTGTACATGTGTGATGTGTCTGAAGAAAACCAGGCACAGGTGAGTGTACTTACCTGTGTTACATGTCTCTGTGAGACAGGGCACAGGTAAGTGTATGTGTGTGATGTGTCTCCCTTTTAGTTCTACTACTCACAGCCCAATGAAACACATATATGAAAACTCACCTGTTATTAGGGGTGATTGTGATATAACTTATGTAGGGCTGAATTCTAAATATAATTGAAGCAAAAGACTGAAAAACGCTTCAGCACAAGGGTATGAAATAGCTCAGCAGTTAAAGGGATAGGAAAGTCCAAATCAAACTTGATACAAACAAACTTCAGGGAATTGCTCTGACACTCACAGTGTGGTAGTAGCGGAAAACCGCAGTGATCTTCGCCTAAGGAAAACACCCCTCTTGACCTCACAATGACGTGTACACCACTGTCGGCGTGGTACTGGTGCAATAAACGGAGCGTTCCAACACCGCATCAACAAATCAAAGACAGACAACGATCGATGCACCCAGACAGCAGGCAGCAGGCAAAAAAGGAAAATCTATTAAACCTGGGTTTTTTAAGTGTGGGAGCAGGAGGTGTAAATCTTGTTCTTATGCTTCTTTTGGTACTAGTTTTGTGTCAACTGCAAATAAGAAAAGTTTTCAGATACAGGAACATATAACTTGCAACTCATGTTATGTAATTCATCTTCTGACCTGTAGGGGGTGCTATAGGCAGTATATAGGCCAAATTACACGGGCCCTAAAGGATTGCTTTTTAGAACATTTACGTTCAATTGAAGACCCGGAGTCCACTACTCCCATTTCCCTGCATTTCAGGAGAGAGCACAGCTCTGATAGTTCCCTGTTGACATTCCAGGGTATCCAGCTGATTCCCAGACATCCCAGAGGGGGTAAAAGAGGAGTAATTCTCAGTAAAAGAGAAGTTTTCTAGATATTTCAGCTGGATACTAGAATGCCTACAGGCTTGAATTCAGAATGGGATGTTAAACTTTTTGTAGATCAATAATAAATCTCGCTGTCACTTTAAATCTTGGATTTTAGTTTGCACACAATAACACTCAGTAAAATATGATGGTGGGGAAATTGACATATGTATTATGTTTTTTTGTTTCCGTAGGAATATTGTTTAATTTGCTGTATTAGAAATACATATGAGAATATAATGTTGTTGTATTTCCTCTTTATATAAATATACAATATACGAATATTATTGTAATGGTGTGTTTGTAGTGCATTATTACATATCCCTTTAAATCACCCATATTCATCTGCTTAATTACTCATAACATTGTAATTTGACCATTAGTATATGGGAGGAGTTTTATCCAGTGTATAAAAGTTAGCAGTGTATTATGGGTGATTATATGGTCATTGAGAAAGTAATGTTGTAACATATGAAACGCGTTTGACCTTAGCTGCCTGTCTTTTTCAATATATGCCGTTACTTGTGTCACAGCTGTGATTGTTTTTGCTGTGGAGCAATAAATTCTGCATTTATTCACCTGCCTGTTTGGGGGCTCTTTATTGGCCACTGCCTGCTGTCTGGGTGCATGGATCGTTGGCTGTCTCCAAATTAAACTTGCATGATTCAGATAGAGCATACCATTTTAAGACCCTTTTTAATTATTCACTTCTATTTTCAAATGTGCTTCGTTCTTTTGGTATCTCTTGTTGAAAAGGAATATGCACATATCCTACACTAGTGGGAGCTAGCTGCTGATTGGTGTCTGCACACATTTGTCTGTTGTGATTGGCTAACTAGATGTGTTCATCTAGCTGCCAGCAGTGCAGTGCTGTTCCTTCAGCAAAGGATTAAAAGATAATGAAGCAAATTGCTAATAGAAGTAAATTGGAATTTTTTTTTTAAATGGTATGTTCTATCCAAATCATGAAAGAAAATAATTAAGATAATTGAATGGTCTATAGTGAGATTTTAATAAGCAATGGAGAATGGGTTTTATTTTCACAAAACCCTATAATACTGTTTACTGTTGTGCTGATGTCATTACATGGAATGTTTCTTACTGATGTGACTGCTACTGATGTAGGCTCAGGCGTATTTACCTTCAATTATAAACATTTTCACATTTTGTTTTCAACTATTTTTTAAAAAGATACTACAGAAATTGTAAAGAGTGATTTATTTATTCTTTTTTTTTCTTCAGGTGAAAATGATGTTAAGATTTCATGTAACACGGAACAAACAGAAGATCAGTGGCAAAGAAATATAACAGAAGCTGCAGAGCAGGAAATATGTGACAATATAAGTACAGGTGAGTGTATATGTGTGACACATGAGAGGGATGCAGGGCATAGGTGAGTGTATATGTGTGACACATGAGAGGGATGCAGGGCACAGGTAAGTGTATATGTGTGTGACATGTCTGTGGAAAGGAGGGCACAGGTGAGTGTTTATGTGTGACACATTAGAGGGATGCAGGGCATAGGTGAGTGTATATGTGTGACACATTAGAGGGATGCAGGGCACAGGTGAGTGTATATGTGTGACACAATAGAGGGATGCAGGGCGCAGGTGAGTGTATATGTGTGACGCATTAGAGGGATGCAGGGCACAGGTGAGTGTATATGTGTGACACAATAGAGGGATGCAGGGCACAGGTGAGTGTATATGTGTGACGCATTAGAGGGATGCAGGGCACAGGTGAGTGTATATGTGTGACACAATAGAGGGATGCAGGGCGCAGGTGAGTGTATATTTGTGACACATTAGAGGGATGCAGGGCACAGGTGAGTGTATATGTGTGACACAATAGAGGGATGCAGGGCACAGGTGAATGTATATGTGTGACACAATAGAGGGATGCAGGGCGCAGGTGAGTGTATATGTGTGACACATTAGAGGGATGCAGGGCACAGGTGAGTGTATATGTGTGACACAATAGAGGGATGCAGGGCACAGGTGAATGTATATGTGTGACACAATAGAGGGATGCAGGGCACAGGTGAATGTATATGTGGGACACAATAGAGGGATGCAGGGCGCAGGGGAGTGTATGTGTGACACATAAGAGGGATGCAGGGCACAGGTGAGTGTATATGTGTGAGACAATAGAGGGATGCAGGGCACAGGTGAATGTATATGTGTGACACAATAGAGGGATGCAGGGCACAGGTGAGTGTATATGTGTGACACAATAAAGGGATGCAGGGCACAGGTGAATGTATATGTTTGACACAATAAAGGGATGCAGGGCACAGGTGAGTGTATATGTGTGACACAATAGAGGGATGCAGGGCACAGGTGAATGTATATGTGTGACACAATAGAGGGATGCAGGGCACAGGTGAGTGTATATGTGTGACACAATAAAGGGATGCAGGGCACAGGTGAATGTATATGTGTGACACAATAGAGGGATGCAGGGCACAGGTGAATGTATATGTGTGACATAATAGAGGGATGCAGGGCACAGGTGAATGTATATGTGTGACACAATAGAGGGATGCAGGGCACAGGTGAATGTATATGTGTGACACAATAGAGGGATGCAGGGCACAGGTGAGTGTATATGTGTGACTCAATAGAGGGATGCAGGACACAGGTGAGTGTATATGTGTGACACAATAGAGGGATGCAGGGCACAGGTGAGTGGATATGTGTGACACAATAGAGGGATGCAGGGCACAGGTAAGTGTATATGTGTGACACAATAGAGGGATGCAGGGCACAGGTGAGTGTATATGTGTGACACAGTAAAGGGATGCAGGGCACATGTGAGTGTATATGTGTGAGACAATAGAGGGATGCAGGGCACAGGTGAGTGTATATGTGTTACACATTAGAGGGATGCAGGGCACAGGTGAATGTATATGTGTGACACTAGAGGGATGCAGGGCACAGGTGAGTGTATATGTGTGACACAATAGAGGGATGCAGGGCACAGGTGAGTGGATATGTGTGACACAATAGAGGGATGCAGGGCACAGGTGAATGTATATGTGTGACACAATAGAGGGATGCAGGGCACAGGTGAGTGTATATGTGTGACACAATAGAGGGATGCAGGACACAGGTGAGTGTATATGTGTGACGCATTAGAGGGATGCAGGGCACAGGTGAGTGCATATGTGTGACACATTAGAGGGATGCAGGGCACATGTGAGTGTATATGTGTGAGACAATAGAGGGATGCAGGGCACAGGTGAGTGTATATGTGTTACACAATAGAGGGATGCAGGGCACAGGTGAGTGTATATGTGTGACACAATAGAGGGATGAAGGGCACAGGCGAGTGTATATGTGTGACACAATAGAGGGATGCAGGGCACATGTGAGTGTATATGTGTGAGACAATAGAGGGATGCAGGGCACAGGTGAGTGTATATGTGTGACACATTAGAGGGATGCAGGGCACAGGTGAGTGTATATGTGTGACACAATAAAGGGATGCAGGGCACAGGTGAGTGTATATGTGTGACACAATAGAGGGATGCAGGGCACAGGTGAGTGTATATGTGTGACACAATAGAGGGATGCAGGGCACAGGTGAGTGTATATGTGTGACACAATAGAGGGATGCAGGGCACAGGTGAGTGTATATGTGTGACACAATAGAGGGATGCAGGGCACAGGTGAGTGTATATGTGTGACACAATAGAGGGATGCAGGGCACAGGTGAGTGTATATGTGTTGAAAAATATATTGTTGGGATTGTCTTAGGTGGATTATGGATATCCACAAAGCTCCTCAAAGAAAACAGTTAATACTCCCAATAACTGTAATGTGTTTATAACATGGGTGCAATGATTGAGAAGTGCTAAAAGCTAATGTGGTTCTTTTCTTTCTTTATATTATGTTGTATATGGAATAATTCCCTTTGGTTGAAATTAACACTTGATATATGTCTCCTATATTATTAATTAACTATTGTTATATATCATTGATTGCTAAAGGTTAATATATCTGTATACCTGTATACTTGTCTTCTGACGTGATTGATTATAAATGTATACTAAGACTAAAAAAATAGGAATAGATACATGAATATCATTAGTAAATATTTCCTTATATATTCCTTCTGTATATTTATGTCTCTGTTGTTATCAATTTTTAGCATATATAAAGAACGATACTATACAGTTGCATAAAACCTAACACTTTATCATATATACAGAACGATACTATACAGTTGCATAAAAACATAATTTATGTAAGAACTTACCTGATAAATTCATTTCTTTCATATTAACAAGAGTCCATGAGCTAGTGACGTATGGGATATACATTCCTACCAGGAGGGGCAAAGTTTCCCAAACCTTAAAATGCCTATAAATACACCCCTCACCACACCCACAAATCAGTTTAACGAATAGCCAAGAAGTGGGGTGATAAGAAAAAGTGCGAAGCATATAAAATAAGGAATTGGAATAATTGTGCTTTATACAAAAAAATCATAACCACCACAAAAAAGGGTGGGCCTCATGGACTCTTGTTAATATGAAAGAAATGAATTTATCAGGTAAGTTCTTACATAAATTATGTTTTCTTTCATGTAATTAACAAGAGTCCATGAGCTAGTGACGTATGGGATAATGACTACCCAAGATGTGGATCTTTCCACACAAGAGTCACTAGAGAGGGAGGGATAAAATAAAGACAGCCAATTCCTGCTGAAAATAATCCACACCCAAAATAAAGTTTAACAAAAAACATAAGCAGAAGATTCAAACTGAAACCGCTGCCTGAAGAACTTTTCTACCAAAAACTGCTTCAGAAGAAGAAAATACATCAAAATGGTAGAATTTAGTAAAAGTATGCAAAGAAGACCAAGTTGCTGCTTTGCAGATCTGGTCAACCGAAGCTTCATTCCTAAACGCCCAGGAAGTAGAAACTGACCTAGTAGAATGAGCTGTAATTCTTTGAGGCGGAGTTTTACCCGACTCAACATAGGCAAGATGAATTAAAGATTTCAACCAAGATGCCAAAGAAATGGCAGAAGCTTTCTGGCCTTTCCTAGAACCGGAAAAGATAACAAATAGACTAGAAGTCTTACGGAAAGATTTCGTAGCTTCAACATAATATTTCAAAGCTCTAACAACATCCAAAGAATGCAATGATTTCTCCTTAGAATTCTTAGGATTAGGACATAATGAAGGAACCACAATTTCTCTACTAATGTTGTTGGAATTCACAACTTTAGGTAAAAATTCAAAAGAAGTTCGCAACACCGCCTTATCCTGATGAAAAATCAGAAAAGGAGACTCACACGAAAGAGCAGATAATTCAGAAACTCTTCTAGCAGAAGAGATGGCCAAAAGGAACAAAACTTTCCAAGAAAGTAATTTAATGTCCAATGAATGCATAGGTTCAAACGGAGGAGCTTGAAGAGCTCCCAGAACCAAATTCAAACTCCAAGGAGGAGAAATTGACTTAATGACAGGTTTTATACGAACCAAAGCTTGTACAAAACAATGAATATCAGGAAGAATAGCAATCTTTCTGTGAAAAAGAACAGAAAGAGCAGAGATTTGTCCTTTCAAAGAACTTGCGGACAAACCCTTATCCAAACCATCCTGAAGAAATTGTAAAATTCTCGGTATTCTAAAAGAATGCCAAGAAAAATGATGAGAAAGACACCATGAAATATAAGTCTTCCAGACTCTATAATATATCTCTCGAGATACAGATTTACGAGCCTGTAACATAGTATTAATCACGGAGTCAGAGAAACCTCTATGACCAAGAATCAAGCGTTCAATCTCCATACCTTTAAATTTAAGGATTTCAGATCCGGATGGAAAAAAGGACCTTGTGACAGAAGGTCTGGTCTTAACGGAAGAGTCCATGGCTGGCAAGATGCCATCCGGACAAGATCCGCATACCAAAACCTGTGAGGCCATGCCGGAGCTATTAGCAGAACAAACGAGCATTCCCTCAGAATCTTGGAGATTACTCTTGGAAGAAGAACTAGAGGCGGAAAGATATAGGCAGGATGATACTTCCAAGGAAGTGATAATGCATCCACTGCCTCCGCCTGAGGATCCCGGGATCTGGACAGATACCTGGGAAGTTTCTTGTTTAGATGAGAGGCCATCAGATCTATCTCTGGGAGCCCCCACAATTGAACAATCTGAAGAAATACCTCTGGGTGAAGAGACCATTCGCCCGGATGCAACGTTTGGCGACTGAGATAATCCGCTTCCCAATTGTCTACACCTGGGATATGAACCGCAGAGATTAGACAGGAGCTGGATTCCGCCCAAACCAAAATTCGAGATACTTCTTTCATAGCCAGAGGACTGTGAGTCCCTCCTTGATGATTGATGTATGCCACAGTTGTGACATTGTCTGTCTGAAAACAAATGAACGATTCTCTCTTCAGAAGAGGCCAAAACTGAAGAGCTCTGAAAATTGCACGGAGTTCCAAAATATTGATCGGTAATCTCACCTCCTGAGATTCCCAAACTCCTTGTGCCGTCAGAGATCCCCACACAGCTCCCCAACCTGTGAGACTTGCATCTGTTGAAATTACAGTCCAGGTCGGAAGAACAAAAGAAGCCCCCTGAATTAAACGATGGTGATTTGTCCACCACGTTAGAGAGTGTCGAACAATCGGTTTTAAAGATATTAATTGAGATATCTTCGTGTAATCCCTGCACCATTGGTTCAGCATACAGAGCTGAAGAGGTCGCATGTGAAAACGAGCAAAGGGGATCGCGTCCGATGCAGCAGTCATAAGACCTAGAATTTCCATGCATAAGGCTACCGAAGGGAATGATTGTGACTGAAGGTTTCGACAAGCTGTAATCAATTTTAGACGTCTCTTGTCTGTTAAAGACAGAGTCATGGACACTGAATCTATCTGGAAACCCAGAAAGGTTACCCTTGTTTGAGGAATCAAAGAACTTTTTGGTAAATTGATCCTCCAACCATGATCTTGAAGAAACAACACAAGTCGATTCGTATGAGACTCTGCTAAATGTAAAGACGGAGCAAGTACCAAGATATCGTCCAAATAAGGAAATACCACAATACCCTGTTCTCTGATTACAGACAGAAGGGCACCGAGAATCTTTGTGAAAATTCTTGGAGCTGTAGCAAGGCCAAACGGTAGAGCCACAAATTGGTAATGCTTGTCTAGAAAAGAGAATCTCAGGAACTGATAATGATCTGGATGAATCGGAATATGCAGATATGCATCCTGTAAATCTATTGTGGACATATAATTCCCTTGCTGAACAAAAGGCAATATAGTCCTTACAGTTACCATCTTGAACGTTGGTATCCTTACATAACGATTCAATAATTTTAGATCCAGAACTGGTCTGAAGGAATTCTCCTTCTTTGGTACAATGAAGAGATTTGAATAAAACCCCATCCCCTGTTCCGGAACTGGAACTGGCATAATTACTCCAGCCAACTCTAGATCTGAAACACAATTCAGAAATGCTTGAGCTTTCACTGGATTTACTGGGACATGGGAAAGAAAAAATCTCTTTGCAGGAGGTCTCATCTTGAAACCAATTCTGTACCCTTCTGAAACAATGTTCTGAATCCAAAGATTGTGAACAGATTTGATCCAAATTTCTTTGAAAAAACGTAACCTGCCCCCTACCAGCTGAACTAGAATGAGGGCCGTACCTTCATGTGAACTTAGAAGCAGGCTTTGCCTTTCTAGCAGGCTTGGATTTATTCCAGACTGGAGATGGTTTCCAAACTGAAACTGCTCCTGAGGACGAAGGATCAGGCTTTTGTTCTTTGTTGAAACGAAAGGAACGAAAACGATTGTTAGCAATGTTTTTACCTTTAGATTTTTTATCCTGTGGTAAAAAAGTTCCTTTCCCACCAGTAACAGTTGAAATAATAGAATCCAACTGAGAACCAAATAATTTGTTTCCCTGGAAAGAAATGGAAAGTAGAGTTGATTTAGAAGCCATATCAGCATTCCAAGTCTTAAGCCATAAAGCTCTTCTGGCTAAGATAGCCAGAGACATAAATCTAACATCAACTCTAATAATATCAAAAATGGCATCACAGATGAAATTATTAGCATGCTGGAGAAGAATAATAATATCATGAGAATCACGATTTGTTACTTGTTGCGCTAGAGTTTCCAACCAAAAAGTTGAAGCTGCAGCAACATCAGCCAATGATATAGCAGGTCTAAGAAGATTACCTGAACATAGATAAGCTTTTCTTAGAAAAGATTCAATTTTTCTATCTAAAGGATCCTTAAACGAGGTACCATCTGACGTAGGAATGGTAGTACGTTTAGCAAGGGTAGAAATAGCCCCATCAACTTTAGGGATTTTGTCCCAAAATTCTAACCTGTCAGGCGGAACAGGATATAATTGCTTAAAACGTTTAGAAGGAGTAAATGAATTACCCAATTTATCCCATTCCTTAGCAATTACTGCAGAAATAGCATTAGGAACAGGAAAGACTTCTGGAATAACCGCAGGAGCTTTAAAAACCTTATCCAAACGTATAGAATTAGTATCAAGAGGACTAGAATCCTCTATTTCTAAAGCAATTAGTACTTCTTTAAGTAAAGAGCGAATAAATTCCATCTTAAATAAATATGAAGATTTATCAGCATCAATCTCTGAGACAGAATCCTCTGAACTAGAAGAGTCCAAAGAATCAGAATGATGGTGTTCATTTAAAAATTCATCTGTAGAGAGAGAAGATTTAAAAGACTTTTTACGTTTACTAGAAGGAGAAATAACAGACAAAGCCTTCTTTATGGATTCAGAAACAAAATCTCTTATGTTATCAGGAACATTCTGCACCTTAGATGTTGAGGGAACTGCAACAGGCAATGGTACATCACTAAAGGAAATATTATCTGCTTTAACAAGTTTGTCATGACAATTAATACAAACAACAGCTGGAGAAATAGCTACCAAAAGTTTACAGCAGATACACTTAGCTTTGGTAGATCCAGCAGGCAGTGGTTTTCCTGTAGTATCTTCTGGCTCAGATGCAACGTGAGACATCTTGCAATATGTAAGAGAAAAAACAACATATAAAGCAAAATAAATCAAATTCCTTATAAGACAGTTTCAGGAATGGGAAAAAAATGCCAAACATCAAGCTTCTAGCAACCAGAAGCAAATGAAAATGAAACTGAAATAATGTGGAGACAAAAGCGACGCCCATATTTTTTGGCGCCAAATAAGACGCCCACATTATTTGGCGCCTAAATGCTTTTGGCGCAAAAAATGACGCCACATCCGGAACGCCGACATTTTTGGCGCAAAATAACGTCAAAAAATGACGCAACTTCCGGCGACACGTATGACGCCGGAAACGGAAATGAATTTTTGCGCCAAAAAAATCCGCGCCAAAAATGACGCAATAAAATGAAGCATTTTCAGCCCCCGCGAGCCTAACAGCCCACAGGGAAAAAAGTCAAATTTGAGGTAAGACAAAATATGATAATTTAAAGCATAATCCCAAATATGAAACTGACTGTCTGGAAATAAGGAAAGTTGAACATTCTGAGTCAAGGCAAATAAATGTTTGAATACATATATTTAGAACTTTATAAATAAAGTGCCCAACCATAGCTTAGAGTGTCACAGAAAATAAGACTTACTTACCCCAGGACACTCATCTACATGTTTGTAGAAAGCCAAACCAGTACTGAAACGAGAATCAGTAGAGGAAATGGTAAATATAAGAGTATATCGTCGATCTGAAAAGGGAGGTAAGAGATGAATCTCTACGACCGATAACAGAGAACCTTATGAAATAGACCCCGTAGAAGGAGATCACTGCATTCAATAGGCAATACTCTCCTCACATCCCTCTGACATTCATTGCACGCTGAGAGGAAAACCGGGCTCCAACTTGCTGCGGAGCGCATATCAACGTAGAATCTAGCACAAACTTACTTCACCACCTCCCTTGGAGGCAAAGTTTGTAAAAACTGATTTGTGGGTGTGGTGAGGGGTGTATTTATAGGCATTTTAAGGTTTGGGAAACTTTGCCCCTCCTGGTAGGAATGTATATCCCATACGTCACTAGCTCATGGACTCTTGTTAATTACATGAAAGAAATCTAACACTTTATCATATATAAAGAACGCTACTATACAGTTGCATAAAATCTAACACTTTACTAAGTATATATTTGTGTTGGTTACATATAATACCATACAAATTATATAAAATCCATACAATAAATTTGAGTTGTTGCCAGAAATCTGCCTTCAATTTGGAGGTCCGTTATGTTGATTTAAAAAATTTGTGTTGATTAAAAGTTTGTTGCTTTTGAAAACGCTATTATCCCATTGATATATCTTTCCATACAATTGTATTGCAGTGGTATTAATCAATTTGTCTTTGGATGTTAATAAATTACTCAGTTGATGTGTTGTTATAAATCCATAATATTACACACAATTGATTTGACTTTCTTTTATAAGAATTTATGATACCCTCTTACCGGACCTCCGATGGCTTTACCTCCTTTTTTTCAATGCCTCCAAATTGAAGGCAGAGTTGTGGCCACAACTCAATTTTATTGTATGGATTTTATATAATTTGTATGTTATTATATGTAACCAACACAAATATATACTTGCTAAAAATTGATAACAGAGACATAAATATATAGAAGACATATATAAGGAGATATATACTAATGATATTCATCTATCTATTGCTATTTTTTGAGTCTTAGTATACGTATATAATCAATCACGTCAGAAGAAAAGTATACAGGTATACAGATATATTAACTTTTAGCAATCAATGATATATAACAATCGTTAATTAATAATATAGGAGACATATATCAAGTGTTAATTTCAACCAATGGAAATTATTCCATATACAACCTAATATAAGAAAGAACAGAACCACATTAGCTTTTAGCGCTTCTCAATCGTTGCACCCATGAGTGTATATGTGTGACACGTGAGAGGGATGCAGGGCACAGGTGAGTGTAAGTGTGTGACATGTCTGTGGGAAGGAGGGGATAGGTACATTTATGACATATCTAAGGAAAGCAGGTCACATGTGAGTGTACGTGTGTGACATGTCTGAGGAAAGCAGGGCATGTGTGAGTATAGGTGTGTTAAATATTTAAGAGAAGCCGGGCACAGATGACTGTATTTGTGTGACATGTCTTTGGGAAGTAGGGCACAGGTGAGTGTACGTGTGTGACATGTCTGAGGAAAGCAGGGCAAATGTGAGTGCATGTGTGTGACACTTGAGATGGATGTAGGGCACATGTGTGTAACATGTCTGTTGGAAACAGGGCACAGATAGTGTATGTGTGCAAAATCTGAGGGTTGCATGGCACAGTTGAGTGTACGTGTGAGATGTGCCTGTGGGAAACGTCACAGTTGCGTGTGTGGCGGGTCTGTGGGAAACCGGGCACAGGTGTGTGTACATATTAGTGAACATACACATCACACACGCACACAGGGCACAGGTGAGTGTACGTGTGTGATGTGTATGTTCACTAATATAGTTTATTTTACATATTACAGTATATCTTACTTTTTATATAAAGTGATAATCTGGGCTTCATTACAAGTAAATAAAATATGGCATAAATGCAACATTCTTAAACAATAAAACTGAATGTTTTGCGCACATAAACAATAAGCACTCATGTTTCATATTAAAGCACTTTTAAACTTAACCCTCTTTCCAGTGAGGGAAATGCTCTTAATATTCTTTAAGTAAACTCATTAACTGTGTGGTTGATATGCTTTTGGTTTAGCTATATTGGGGCCTTTAAGCCTTTTCAGCTAAATAATCCTCATCATCTATATGGTATAACAGAATTCCATGAGTAACACAGTTGGCTGGGGAGCTGCTGATTATTCCAGAAGGTGTAGTTAACACATTAATTAAATTCTCTCTGTTAAAGCATTTATATATTGCTTAGATATACTACACCACCTGGGGCCATTTTCTTTGTTTTTGTTGTTCTAGAGTCATCTTTCTTTTAACTACAAGCACACAAGTTGTAGTTATAAAGATTAGTTTATGGGCTGAAATAATTGTATTACTAAAAGTTACTAACTAGATACATTAGGTAGAAAAACAACATTAATTTCTATTTAGTTTGGTCTTTGACTAAATGTGAATTCTTAGAAATAGCCCCTAATGTACAGTAAACTGCCCTTAAGCCTTAGCATAAAAGCCGTGAAAAGGTCTAATGGTCACAGTGTCTTCTACAAGTGTAGGGGACTGACTAAATCAGAACCGTTTATATGATCTCATTATTAAATAATTATATAATTGTGTTTCTTATTGACAGGTGAATTCACAAACTGCAATAATCCAAATCATGATCAGAGTGCAGATGCTTCTTTACATCTTCTTCAAAATCAAAGAAGCCACTTGGGAAATGTATGTTCTGAATGTGGGAAAAGTTTTCTTAAGAAATCACATCTTCTTAAACATCTAAAACTTCATACAGGAGAAAAGCTATTGTCCTGTTCTATATATGGGGAATGTTTTAAACATAAAACAAATCTTGATGTTCATCAGAAAATTCATACAGGAGAAAAAGGATTTTTATGTTCTTACTGTGGGAAATATTTTACTCAGAAATCACATCTAATTGTTCATCTGAGAATTCACACAGGAGAGAAAGCATTTTCTTGTTCTGACTGTGGGAAATGTTTTACTCAGAAATCAAATCTTATTAAGCATCAGAAAATTCATACAGGAGAAAAAGAATTTTCATGCTCTTACTGTGGGAAATGTTTTAATCAGAAATCAAATCTTATTAAGCATCAAAAATTTCACACAGGTGAAAAGGGATTTTTATGTTCTGACTGTGGGAAATGTTTTACTCAGAAATCAGATCTTATTAGGCATCAGAAAATTCACACAGGAGAGAGAGAATTTTTATGTTCTGACTGTGGGAAATATTTTACTCAGAAATCAGATCTTATTAGGTATCACAAAGGAGAGAAAGAATTTTCTTTTTTTTTTCTTTAAATTTTTTATTAGATTTTCAAAACATACAGTTTACAAGAAATGACGAGGGGATCAAAACAGCAATATGTGAAATACTATGAACAGTAACAAAGTTCCATCTATATTACTGAAGTAGAACTATATTTATCCCCCATTTTTAACATAACCATATAGATCATAAATAAACAATTTAATCTTGACAATTGTGAATGGCTGCTGCGCTACTTTCTACTATCTAGTTCCTGCCTCCCTCCCGCATTCCTACCTCTCTGAGTAAACCACTAGGGGTATTCTTAAGTGTTTCCCAGATATTCCTCCCAAAGGAAAACTATAGAGTGATAGTCAGTAATACGGTTGGTTTGTTGATAGTGATATTTTTCCAGTGATAATACTCTAGTCACCTGGTCTCTCCATTCTTGTACCTTAGGCGTCCTTATACTCTTCCAAAGCCTAGGTATTAATTGTCTAGCGCAATTTAACATAATGTAAAGCAGTGTAGCTCTCAGTTTGCATTTTATTTTAGGTAACTTGTTTAGTAGAAAAACAATCGGATTATATTCCAGCTGAATTGTTATTATCTTCCCTATTTCTAAATGTATGTCAGTCCAATATGTTTGTATTAAAGGGCAATTCCACCAAATATGGGTCAGATTTCCCTCCTGTTTACAATCCCTCCAACATAACTTGCTTGTGTTTGGATAGATACTGGCTAGTCTTTTGGGGGTTAAGTACCATCTGGTAAGTAATTTCATATTAGTCTCTGTGGCATTCATAGAGGATGGAGCTTTGCCCATTTGCTGAAAAACTGTCTGCCAGTCATTTGGTGTTAAGGTCATCTGTGTTTCCCTCTCCCATGTCTTGGTATATGCGGGGTAATTGTTTGGAATGTGTCGATAATAGTAATTTGTATGATTGCGATAGTCCTTTCTTCGAAGTACCCGAAGAGTAGCACATTAACTCAAATGGGGAAAGTGGTCTAAGAAAGTCTGTTTTTTTCTTATTGTAACCTATATAATGCGATAATTGTATATACTCGTACCAGTTCTGTTCTTTGAGTATATTTTTCTCTATCAATTCTTCCCTAGTTCGTAATTTGCCATTTACCAGGCTTGAGTATATTGGTACACAACAGTGTATATTTGTAGTTTCTTCCCCTATCTTGTTATACCCTAATGGGGATTCAGAGTTTATTAATAAAGGAGTTAAAGGGGCCGGAACAGATGAGATGTCTTTGTTATTTTTTAGTATTGAATCCCATGTGTCAAATGTTTCTACTACTAAGTTCGGTGGCTCGCTACCGAGTCTCCTCTGTGTCTTGTCTAGCCAGCAAAGGCTACCTAGACTGGGTGTGTTAGTTAGGTTGTGTTCCAACCTTACCCATTCTTTATTATCTGAGTGCTTACACCAATCTATAATTCTATTTAACATGGACGCCTGTTTATAATATAATAGGTTAGGTACTCCCAGGCCACCGCTACATCTATCCCTGTATAAAGTTTTCTTTGAGACTCTCGGCATTTTGTTCTGCCATATAAATGAATTTACATTGGCTTGAAGTCTATTCAAGTATGTCTGTGACAGTGGGATCGGTACTGTTTGAAAGATATATAATATACGTGGTAGAAAAGACATCTTAAAGGCATGTATTCTACCAAGCCAGGAGAGGAATTTATTTTTCCACACCCTAATCTCTGTGTGTAGTTTTGCCAGTAAATTCATGTAGTTTAGTGTGTAGAGTTCTTCTTTAGTTCTTGCGATTTGTATACCTAAGTATGTCAAGGAGTCTTTCTGAATAGAGAATTGAAAATGGTTTTTGATATGTTGCAGTAAGGCATCTGTTACAGCCACCCCCAGGACCTCAGATTTAGTTGTGTTAATTTTAAAATATGAGTGGGCGCTATATAGATCAAATTCTGAATGTAGTGCTTTAAGGGATGGGAGAGGGTTTGTCAATGATAATAGAATATCGTCTGCATAAAGCGATAATTTATAAGGTGTATCTTGGATTTTGATACCTTCTATGTCAGGGTTGTGGCGTATTTTGGAGGCCAGGACTTCCATGGCCAATACAAATAGTAGGGGCGAAAGAGGACATCCCTGCCTGGTTCCATTTTTAATGTGGATGCTATTCGAGAGGGAGTCATTTAATCTGACCTTCGCTGAGGGACTGCTATATAGAGCAAAAATTTTATCCAACATATGTGGTCCTATTCCAAATCTAATAAGAGTATGTCGCAAAAACCTCCAATTTAGCCTGTCAAAGGCTTTTTCTGCGTCAATACCCAAAAATATCGTAGGTATTTTTTTCTTATGTGCATATTCCAAAAGATCTATAGTTTTAACCGTATTGTCCCGCGCCTCACGGCGCGGAACAAAACCGGCTTGGTTTAAATGTATCAGTTCAGGGAGGTACCTGTTAAGTCTTGTAGCTAATACTTTCGCATATATCTTCACATCAACATTTAGCAAAGATATAGGTCGAAAGTTTGAGGGAGTAATCGCTGGTTTTCCAGGCTTGGGAAGCACTGTAATATGTGCCTCCAGCATTGTGGGTGGGAAAGTTGTGTCAGTTGTAATTTGATTAAAAATGTTTTGCAGATGTGGTAGCAGGATAGGGGAGAATTTTTTATAGTATTGCACTGAATACCCGTCTGGGCCAGGTTCTTTTTCCCGAATTTAGATTCTTAATGGCCAATGCTATCTCGCCTGCTGTGATTGGTTTTTCTAGATCTTCAGTTTGTTCTATTGATAGTTGGGGTAGTTGGCACTCTTCTAAATAGGTGGCCATGCTAGGCATTACATTGTTATGTGTTTCTTCTTTCTCTATGTTATATAGTTTCGTGTAATAGGCCTCGAATTGGGATAAGATGCCTGGTGTGGTTTTAATTATCTGTTTATCAGGCGTGTTAATTTGATGTATATATGTTTTAAGTTTTTTGAGTTTTAAAGCTCTCGCTAATAATTTCCCACTCCTATTGCTTTCGTAATGGTATCGCTGGTTAAGTTTTAAAGTCATTAAGTTATATTCTTTAGTCAGCAGATCTCTAAGGGCTTCTCTGGCTTTTTGTAGTTCTCCCAGTGTTTCTTCATTTTGTGGGTCTTGTTTATGTTTAAATTCTGTTTGTGATAGTGTATAGTGTTGTCTAGATGTTTGTTTCATATGTGACTTGTATTTGATGAATTCACCTCTCATGAAACATTTGTGTGCCTCCCATACCATGAATGGGTTGCTATCTGCTTGTGTATTAATTGTGAAATATTCTTTCATTGATCTAGTTAGCTTTTCTGCATACATGGGGATGTTTAATAGAGAGTCTTCTAGCTTCCAGATAAAGGGTTGGGTTGGTGTGTTAGGCCAGTTGAGTTGTGTTATCACTGCAGAGTGGTCCGACCATACTGTATGTGAAATCTTTGAGTTGCATATAGTCGTCAAACCCTGCTGGTTAGTCATAATGTAGTCAATACGACTATAAGTGTGATGAGGTGTTATGTTTAAATTCTGTTTGTGATAGTGTATCCGCTAGGTCTTTATAGTGTTGTCTAGATGTTTGTTTCATATGTGACTTGTATTTGATGAATTCACCTCTCATGAAACATTTGTGTGCCTCCCATACCATGAATGGGTTGCTATCTGCTTGTGTATTAATTGTGAAATATTCTTTCATTGATCTAGTTAGCTTTTCTGCATACATGGGGATGTTTAATAGAGAGTCTTCTAGCTTCCAGATAAAGGGTTGGGTTGGTGTGTTAGGCCAGTTGAGTTGTGTTATCACTGCAGAGTGGTCCGACCATACTGTATGTGAAATCTTTGAGTTGCATATAGTCGTCAAACCCTGCTGGTTAGTCATAATGTAGTCAATACGACTATAAGTGTGATGAGGTGATGAGAAAAAAGTGTAATCCCTCTTAGAGGGATTTACAAACCTCCAGATATCATACAAATTGTGATCTTTCATTAGTTTCCCTAAATGTTTGGCCACATTGCATGGGGCTCTTTTTGTGATATTTGAGCTGTCCATGTACGGATCAATTGTTATATTTAGGTCACCCCCTATAAATGTTACTCCTCTTGAGAAGTCAAGTATTTTATTAAAGGTCTGTTTAAGAAATGGGAGTTGTCTTACATTTGGTACATATATGTTTATCAGAGTTACCGGGCTGCCATAAAGGAGCCCAAACACTCCAAGAAATCTGCCGTCCATGTCTGTCGTAGTCTGTATGTGTTTGAAGGCTGTGTCTTTGTGTATTAGAATGCTAACACCACATTTTTTAGTATCTGCTGAGCTATGATAGTGTTGGGTGTACCGTGTCCCGAAATATTTAGGCTCGTTCCTTCTCTTAAAATGGGTTTCTTGAAGGAATATTATATTCCCTTTTTTCTTATGCATGTCTAGTAAGGCTATCGATCTTTTCTGTGGGAGTTTAGACCCTTTGCATTTTGGGATATGATAGTGATCGATTTACTCATGTTGATCTTTTTTAGCTGTAGGCTGTTTTTGGATGGGTATAGCGGTTTTATATCAAATGTCTATTGCTATGCTGTAATTACCTTTAGTAGCGCAGCAGCCAATATACGGTTTAGGATAAAAAAATATAAATAAAAAAAAAAGGAAAGTAAACAAGAAAAAAGACAAAGAGTATATAGCAACAAAACAAAAACAATTCAAAACAAACAAAACAATAACAGTAGCTTCTTTTTTTTCTTGTGTCTGTTGCAAAAGCAAAATGAAATGCAATTTACACTTTACTTAAAGATGCTATGTAGTGCCTATTATATTACTTATATATCTAGTATTCGATCTTATATTCAACTGTTATTAAACTTAGAGGTGTAAACCATCGATGAACTCATACAATTAACAACATACAGTATTATTTCTACATTTATGGAACCAATAGTGTAATTTTGGTATAAGGCACATTGTCCACTTTTATCCCTGAGACTGTTATATACAGCTACGCAGTCCCTTCTCAGTACAGCTAAGAGCTGCGCCTGAGGATTGTTTTCAGCTTAAAAATTACAGTTTGTGTGTATATTCATATTTTACCCATCCAGACGTATCTCAGTCCATACTTTCCTCGTCCGAGATGGAAGCTCTTGATGTTGTGGTTGTTCTTTTTGCCTGTGGTTGCTGGAGATGTTTAGGAGACCTGCTTTCAGCAAGAGAGGGCTCTTTATGCCCCTTATTGCTATCTTTGGGACGTTTCTTCCTTTGTGGTAGTGGCTGCGGTTCTCCAAGTTCTGAGCTGGTAGGGGGATCAAGATCCAGGGCGGTGCAAAATTCTGATATCTCTGAAGTCTTGGTACAGGAAATCTTCCTGTTCCCATGCAAAACATACAGGTGGAACGGGAAGCCCCATCTGTATAATATCTTTTTGCTCCTCAGCAGGGCTGTTAAGGGTGCTAATTCCTTCCTTCTCTGTAATGTCCTTTGCGAAAGATCAGTGTAGAATTGGAGTACATTACCCCTAAATTTGACTGGTTGGTTTCTGCGGGACAAATTGAGGAGTTCTTCTTTCTCCATAAATTGTTTAAACTTTATTATTATGTCTCTAGGCGGCGCTTTATCTGATGGTTTGGGTCTCAAGGCCCTGTGCGCTCTGTCCCAATTTATTTCTCTAGATGATGTTTCACCTCTCAGGTGGGCAAATAGTGCCGGGAGATAAGTAGGTAAATCCTTTGGCAATACCGACTCTGGGATTCCTCTTATGCGCAGATTTTTCCTGCGCCCCTCGGTTTTCGAGGTCCTCAATTTTATCGTGAAGAACTTCTATTAGGTCTGCCTGTGTGGATGATGTTTCCTGTAGTTGATTTACTTCGTCTTGAATATTATTTGTGTAATCTTCAAGGGTATCCACTCTAAACCCTATTGTGTGTATCTCCTGTTTTAGCTCTGCCATCTCCTCTCTCATACAAGTTCTTACTATCTCTGCAATATCCTGCTTTGAAGCCAGTGATGACAGAACTGATGTAGGAATCTGTGTCAGGGTTTCTGATGTTTTCTGGGGCCTAATTGGCGATTGCAGGGCGGGTGATGCCCCCTCTAGTTGCTCTTGCTCCATTGAAGTGGAGTGTTGGCTCGCAGGGTTAAAAAAGATTCCACACTGGGGCCCTTCCCGTGTGTATGTTTTGAGGGCTTTAATGGCTTCAGCAATCTCTTGGACGTCATTTTGGGCCCTGTCCCAACAGGTTCTGCAGCAAATACCCTTGCCTGTACAGGTGTCCCTGTTTAATGTGAATAAAAAGGTAGATCTATATTTCCAGAGGTAAAACTTTACCATATGTCTGCACAAACAATACCCCTGTAGTTGATTGCAGAGTGAGTGATCAGCTTATGGGCTTATCTCCGTAAAGATTGTTCTCGCATCAATTGCAATTTATATTTTTGTCTGCAAGTGCTTATCTGAGATAGGGTTAGCCTTTATTTTTACAGTTTCTATTATTAGCGTGGTCTGTGCTGTGTTATCTCCTTTGCGTGTTCTCCGCTCTATTGCTGCTTAATCCTTACTACGCCACAGCTCTAAGGCCCTGCCCTTCCCATAAGAGCACTATTACCCTGGTGTAAGTTCGGGTCAGGTATGTTAGATATCTGTTATCGTGACTTTTGATTGCACTTACTTCTTGTTCCGGTCGTTGCTGTGCATCCGTTTTATTTTATATATGTTTTTTTTTTTTTTTATTTTTTTTATTCGACAGAGTTCCTGTTCTCCCGGCACTAAAGTACAGTGCCTGATGCCTCCGGTTCCGATGTCGGGTCCCCCAATATCGACAGAGAGGGTTTGTTTGCGGTTACAGCTTGGCGCTGCTTTCTAGCTTTCTTACTTGGCGCTTCTGTTAATGGCGGCCTTTCTGTACCCGTTAGGATAGCAGGGATGCGCTGTTCGCATTCTTTTGAAAAGTCTTCTGTGCAGGCTCTATGTTCCGCAAGTGCTACGGCTTGGTTCCCAACAATTAAAATCAGGCTTGTATGCTTTTTTATCTCATTTTTGCTTGCTGGTTTACAGAGCTATGGAGTTATGCTGCCATCTTAGCAGCGGCCAGCTCCGCCCCCCCCAAGGAGAGAAAGAATTTTCATGTTCTGACTGTGGGAAATATTTTACTCGGAAATCATATCTTATTGATCATCAGAAAATTTACACAGGTGAGAAAGCATTTTCTTGTTCTGACTGTGGGAAATATTTTACTCGGAAATCACATCTTATTAGCCATCACGAAACTCATTTTACTCAGAAACCAGTGTTTAACCTCCTAAGTGCAGAGGGTGATATGTAGTTGTCAGCCACACAATACCAAGTGCTGATGATGACTGCATGTGACCCCCTGGGGCGTGCAGTTTTGGAGAAGTTTGAGGCCCTTTCTGCACCTCAAGCGTTTGAGGTGACCCCATGGTGGATTTGAATTAAATCACTAGTCATTTTCATTTTTAGAATAACTTTTCAGATTATTTTTCCAGTTATATCAGACCATTACTGATTTGATTATATATCATTAGATATGCATAGATAGATCATTGAAATTAAAGGGACAGTCATTACCAGAATTTTTGTTGTTTTAAAAGATAGATAATACCTTAATTATCCATTCCCCAGTTTTTCATAACTAACACAGTTTTATACTTTTGCTTCAGCAGAGGCTTCTTTTGGGAGAAAGCTTCTTCAAGCAGTGGTGCCTTCTGTTTAGGTTAACTGTCTTGTCCCTCCCTTATTATCTGTGTCCTCTAGCTTGGGTATTGGTTCCCAACAGTAATTAAGATGATCCGTGAACTCACCGTGTCATTAGAAAGAAAACATAATTTATTCTTACCTGATAAATGTATTTATTTCTTGACACGGTGATCCACAGCCCGCCCTGTTTTTCAGACAGTTTGCTCTTCTATAAACTTCAGGCACCTCTGCACCTTACATTAATTCCTTTTTTCCTTTCCCTTTGGTTGAATGACTGGGGATTGTGGGTAGGGGGAGTGGTATTTAACAGCTTTTGCTGTGGTGCTCTTTGCCTCTTCCTGCTGCTCAGGAGTGATATTCCCAAAAGTAATTAAGATGATCCATAGACTCAAAATGTCAAGAAATAAATACATTTATCAGGTAAGAATAAATTCTGTTTTTTTACACACTCCTTATGGTGCATAAACAGCTAAATAACCCAATGGTCGGCCAATTGTGGCAGGTTAAACTCTGTATGCACTAACATAGCCACAGACAAAATCATTCTATTTAGATTGGATGTTTGTAGTCTGCACACCGTAAAAAAAGCAAGAGAGCTGTATTGCTGCAGTAAAGAGAGCTTTGGATTAGTGTATTAGGTAGACTGCAACTCAGAAGGCAGTTTTTGAAGAATTCCTACTGATTGCATTGTACCACAATTATTTATTGTTCTAAGATACCTTTTATTTACAAAAACAAGGTACTGACATGGAATCTAATGCTGCTCAAACATACACCAACATCTATATGAACACAATTGAAAAGAAGTATGTGTATGAGAAAAAACATTTCTTGAAGTATTCAGCCACATGGTGGCGCTATATAGATGACTTGTTTGTTGTGTAGTATGGTGACATTGGATCCCTTGAAATGTTTATTCAGGATTTAAACTGTAGTACTAACATTATAACATTTACATTAACATGCAGTGAGGAATATGTTAACTTCTTAGATACAACTGTCTACAGAGAAGGGGCATTTCTTTCATGTAATTGGCAAGAGTCCTTGAGCTAGTGACGTATGGGATATACATTCCTACCAGGAGGGGCAAAGTTTCCCAAACCTCAAAATGCCTATAAATACACATGCAGTGAAAGTAAGCGCGGGTATAGCGGCGTCCGGAACCGGAACCGGTAATGGAAGGTAAAATGCTCCAATGGGAATGTCTGGCAGAGTGCCGTAGCCGGCGATCAACTCAGAATCGCTATATAGACAAGACAGGAGGGCAAATGGCAGGTACTCCAATAACCAGATAGGCGCAACTATATTCGGTAAAAAATACAAAACTGTCTTTTTCACCCCCTGTCTTTGTGTCCAGCTTGTGGAGGTGGTGAAGTAAGTTTGTGCTAGATTTCTACGTTGATATGCGCTTTGCAGCAGGCTGAAGCCCGGGTTTCTTCTCAAAATGCAATGAATGTCAGAGGGATGTGAAGAGAGTATTGCCTATTTGAATACCATGGTCTTCCTCTAGGGGATCTATTTCATAGGTTCTCTGTTATCGGTCGTAGAGATTTCTTCTCCTATCCTTTTCAGATCAACGATATACTTTTATATACCATTACCTCTACTGATTCTCGTTTCAGTACTGGTTTGGCTATCTACTATATGTAGATGAGTGTCTAAGGGTAATTAAGTCTTATTTTATTCATGACGCTCTAAGTTATGGTTGGGCACTTTATATGTAAAGTTCTAAATATATGTTTTAAACCTATATTTGGCCATGATTCAGGATAATCAGTATTCCTTTTTTCAGACTGTCAGTTTCATTTTTTGGGAAAATGCATATGAATAAATATTTTTCCTTACCTTAAAAATTTTCAATTGGCTTTTTTTCTAAATTGCGGGCTCTTAGGCTCGCGGGTGCAGAAAATGCTACAATTTATTGCGTAATTTTTGGCGCGAGACTTTTTTGGCGCAAAAATTTAGTTATTTCCGGCGTCTTAGTTGATGCCGGAAGTTTTCACGTGGTTGCGTCATTTTTTGACGCTTGTGTGTTGCAGACGTTTTTGGGCGCCAAAAAATGTGGGCGTCATTCTTGCTGCCAAAAATGTGGGTGTCATACTTGGCGCCAAAAATGTGGGTGTCATACTTGGCGCCAGTTTTTTTTCACACTATTTCAGTCTCACTTTTTTGTTGCTTCTGGTTGCTAGAGGCTTGTTTGGTTTTGCATTTTTTTCCCATTCCTGAAACTCTCATTTAAGGAATTTGATAATTTTGCTTTATATGTTGTTTTTTTCTATTACATATTGCAAGATGTCACTTCCTGACCCTGGATCAGAATCTATTTCTGGAAAGACGCTGCCTGATGTTGGTTCTACCAAAGCTAAGTGCATTTGTTGTAAACTTTTGGTAACTGTTCCTCCGGCTGTAGTTTGTGTTAGTTGTCATGATAAACTTTCTAACGCAGATAATATTTCCATTAGTAATAATCCATTACCTGTTGTTGTTCCTTCAACATCTAATATTCAGGATGTTCCTGTTAATGTAAAAGAATTTGTTTCTAATTCTATTCGGAAGGCTCTGTCTGTTATTCCTCCTTCTAGTAAACGTAAAAGGTCTTTTAAAACTTCTCATATTTCAGATTAATTTTTAAATGACCGCCATCATTCTGACTTATCTATTTCTGATGAGGATCTATCTGGTTCAGAAGATTCTGCCTCAGATATTGACACTGATAAATCTTCATATTTGTTTAAGATGGAGTTTATTCGTTCTTTACTTAAAGAAGTGTTGATTGCATTAGATATGGAGGAGTCTAGTCCTCTTGATATTAAAACTAATAAGCCTTTAAATTCAGTTTTTAAACCTCATGTAGTTATTCCAGAGGTTTTTCCAGTTCCTGATGCTATTTCAGAAGTAATTTCTAGGGAATGGAATAGTCTGGGTACTTCATTTACTCCTTCTCCAAGGTTTTAAGAAATTGTACCCTTTGCCATCTGATAGATTAGAGTTTTGGGAAAAAATCCCCAAAGTTGATGGGCTATCTCTACTCTTGCTAAACGTACTACTATTCCTACGGCAGATAGTACTTCTTTTAAGGATCCTTTAGATAGAAAGCTTGAATCCTTTCTAAGGAAGGCCTTATTTATGTTCAGGTAATCTTCTTAGACCTGCTATTTATTTGGCTGATGTTGCTGGCAGCTTCCACCTTCTGGTTGGAGGCTTTAGTGCAACAAGTGTCAGACCATAATGCTTATAGCATTGTTAAACTTCTTCAACATGCTAATAATTTTGTTTGTGATGCCATTTTTGATATCATTAGGATTGATGTCAGGTATATGTCTTTAGCTATTTTAGCTAGAAGAGCTTTATGGCTTATGTCTTGGAATGGAGATATGACTTCTAAGTCAACGTTGCTTTCTCTTTCTTTCCAATGTAATAAACTATTTGGTTCTCAGTTGGATTCAATAATTTCAACTGTTACTGGGGGGGAAAGGGAGCCTTTTTTGCCTCAGGACAAAAAATCTAAAGGTAAATATAGGGCTGCTATATGCGTTTTCGTTCCTTTCGTCAGAATAAGGAACAGAAGCCTGACCCTTCCCCTAAAGGAACAGTTTCTGTTTGGAAACCTTCTCCAGTCTGGAATAAATCCAAGCCTTTTAGAAAGTCAAAACCAGCCCCCAAATCCGCATGAAGGTGGCGGCCCTCATTCCAGCACAGCTGGTAGGGGGGGCAGGTGTACGATTTTTCAAAGATGTTTGAATCAATTCGATTCAAAGTATTTGGAGTCAGAACATTGTTTCACAAGGGTACAGAATAGGTTTCAAGGTAAGGCCACCTGTGAGAAGATTTTTTCTCTCACCCATTCCAGTAAACCCAGTAAAGACTCAGGCGTTTCTGAAATGTGTTTCAGACCTGGAGTCGGCTGGGGTAATTGTGCCAGTTCCAGTTCTGGAACAGGGTCTGGGGTTTTACTCAAATCTGTTCATTGTACCAAAGAAGGAGAATTCCTTCAGACCAGTTCTGGATCTAAAATATTGAATCGTTATGTAAGGATACCAACATTAAAAATGGTGACTATAAGGACTATTCTGCCTTCTGTTCAGCAAGGGCATTATATGTCTACAATAGACTTACAGGATGCATATCTTCATATTCCAAATTCATCCAGATCACTATCAATTCCTGAGATTCTCTTTTCTAGACAAGCATTACCAGTTTGTTGCTCTTCCATTTGGCCTAGCAACAGCTCCAAGGATCTTTTCAAAGGTTCTCGGTGCCCTTCTCTCTGTAATCAGAGAACAGGGTATTGCGGTATTTCCTTATTTGGACAATATCTTGGTACTTGCTCAGTCTTTACATTCTGCAGAATCTCATACGAATCAACTTTTGTGTTGGAGGATCAATTTAACAAAGAGTTCCTTGATTCCTCAGACAAGGGTAACCTTTTTGGGTTTCCAAATAGATTCAGTGTCCATGACTTTGTCTCTAACAGAAAAGAGACGTCTGAAATTGGATTCAGCTTGTCGAAACCTTCAGTCTCAATCATTCCCTTCAGTAGCTTTGTGCATGGAAATTCTAGGTCTAATGACTGCTGCATCAGACGCGATCCCCTTTTGCTCGTTTTCATCATGAGGACCTCTCCAGCTTTGTATGCTGAACCAATGGTGCAGGGATTATACAAATATATCACAATATCCTTAAATCCCAATGTTCGACCTTCTCTGACTTGGTGGTTGGATCACCATCGTTTAATTCAAGGGGCCCCTTTTGTTCGTCCCACCCTGGACTGTGATCTCAACCAGATGCGAGTCTTTCAGGTTGGGGAGCTGTATGGGATCTCTGACAGCGCAGGGGGTTTGGGAATCTCAGGAGGCGAGATTACCAATCAACATTTTGCGATTTTCAGAGCTCTTCAGTTCTGGCCTCTTCTGAAGAGAGAATCGTTTATTTGTTTTCAGACAGACAATGTCACAACCGTGGCGTATGTCAATCATCAGGTGGGACTCACAGTCCTCAGCTATGAAAGAAGTATCTTGGATACTTGTATGGGGCGGAATCCAGCTCCTGTCTAATTTCTGCGGTTCACATCCCAGGTATAGACAATTGGGAAGCGGATTATCTCAGTTGCCAGACGTTACATCCGGGCGAAAGGTCTCTTCACCCAGAGGTATTTCTTCAGATAGTTCAAATCTGGGGACTTCCAGAAATAGATCTGATGGCTTCATCATCTAAACAAGAAAGCTTCCCAGGTATCTGTCCAATCCAGGGATCCTCAGGCGTTGTCACTTGCTTGGAATATCAACCTGCTTATATCTTTCTGCCTCTAGTTCTTCTTCCAAGAGTGATTTCCAAAATCCTAATGGAGCCTTCGTTTGTACTGCTGGTGGCTCCAGCATGGCTACACAGGTTTTGGTATGTGGATCTCGTTCGGATGGCCAGTTGCCAACCTTGGACACTTCCGTTAAGACCAGACCTTCTATCTCAAGGCCCATTTTTCCATCAGGGTCTCAAATCATTAAATTTGAAGGTATGGAGATTGAACGCTTAATACTTAGTCATAGAGGTTTCTCTGACTCAGTGATTAATACTATGTTACAGGCTCGTAAATCTGTGTCTGGAAAGATTTATTACTGAGTCTGGAAGACTTACATTTCTTGGTGTTCTTCTCATAAATTCTCTTGGCATTTTTTTAGAATTTCTAGAATTTTACAGTTTCTTCAGTATGGTTTGGATAAGGGTTTGTCTGCAAGTTCCTTGAAAGGACAAATCTCTGCTCTTTCTGTTCTTTTTCACAGAAAGATTGCTAATCATCCTGATATTCATTGTTTTGTACAGGCTTTGGTTCGTATCAAGCCTGTCATTAAGTCAATCTCTCCTCCTTGGAGTCTTAATTTAGTTCTGAGGGCTTTACAGGCTCCTCCGTTTAAACCTATGCATTCTCTGGATATTAAATTACTTTCTTGGAAAGTTTTGTTCCTTTTGGCCATCTCTTCTGCTAGAAGAGTGTCCGAGTTATCTGCTCTTTCTTGTGAATCTCCTTTTCTGATTTTTCATCAGGATAAGGCGGTGTTGCAGACTTCATTTAAATTTTTACCTAAAGTTGTGAATTCTAACAACATTAGTAGAGAAATTGTTGTCCCTTCATTGTGTCCTAATCCTAAGAATTCTCTGGAGAGATCTTTACATTCTTTGGATGTAGTAAGAGCTTTGAAATATTATGTTGAAGCTACTAAAGATTTCAGAAAGACTTCTAGTCTATTTGTTATCTTTTCTGGTTCCAGGAAAGGTCAAAAGGTGTCTGCCATTTCTTTGGCGTCTTGGTTAAAGTCTTTGATTCATTATGCTTATGTGGAGTCGGGTAAAACCCCGCCTCAAAGGATTACGGCTCATTCTACTAGGTCAGTTTCTAATTCCTGGGCTTTTTGGAATGAAGCTTCTGTTGATCAGATTTGCAAAGCAGCAACTTCGTCTGCTTTGCATACTTTTACTAAATTCTACAATTTTTATGTTTTTTCTTCTTCTGAAGCAGTTTTTGGTAGAAAAGTACTTCAGGCAGCTGTTTCAGTTTGATTCTTCTGCTTATAATTTCAATTTTTTTATTTGGTTTGTGGATTATTTTTTCAGCGGAATTGGCTGTCTTTATTTTATCCCTCCATCTCTAGTGACTCTTGCGTGGAAGTTCCACATCTTGGGTATCTGCTATCCCATACATCACTAGCTCATGGACTTTTGCCAATTACATGAAAGAAAACATAATTTATGTAAGAACTTACCTGATAAATTCATTTCTTTCATATTGGCAAGAGTCCATGAGGCCCACCCTTTCTGTGGTGGTTATGATTTTTTTGTATAAAGCACAATTATTCCAATTCCTTGTTTGATGCTTTCGCTCCTTTCTTATCACCCCACTTCTTGGCTATTCATTAAACTGAATTGTGGGTGTGGTGAGGGGTGTATTTATAGGCATTTTGAGGTTTGGGAAACTTTGCCCCTCCTGGTAGGAATGTATATCCCATACATCACTAGCTCATGGACTCTTGCCAATATGAAAGAAATTAATTTATCTGGTAAGTTCTTACATAAATTATGTTTTTAAAGATGGATTTGTTTACCAAGCCCACAGATAGGAATAGTATTCTACATTTTGATAGTTTTCAGCCTAAATATATAATTAGTTCCCTTCCATTCAGTCAATTTGTAAGGGTTAGTAGAATAGTGACCAAAGAGAACAGACTATAGATTAGACTTAACGGTATTGATGAGGCCTAATTTCAGGACCCAGGACCCTTTAAACACCTGTAGCTTTCCACTTCTCCCTTCTCCTTTGGACTCTGATATTGCACTGCAAATTAAATGACAAGCGCTTGGAGAACCGTCTTACAGAACACACATAGAGATATGGTTTGCAAAACAGCTATGATTTATTACGTCAGGATGACCAGTTTATATACTCTTCAAACATATATTGAAACAGATAATCATTAGCTCATTTCTAAGATACAAAAGTACAGATGTGTCCTGTTAAGTCGTATTTCTCCTACATAGGTGTGTCCGGTCCCCACTGCGTCATCCTTACTTGTGGGATTTTCTCTTCCCCCAACAGGAAATGGCAAAGAGCCCAGCAAAAGCGGGTCACATTGATCCCTCCTAGGCTCCGCTCTGACCCCAGTCATTCTCTTTGCCCGTTGTACAGCAACATCTCCACGGAGATGGCTTAGGAGTTTTTTAGTGTTTAACTGTAGGTTTTTATTATTCATCAAGAGTTTGTTTATTTTGAAATAGTGCTGGTATGTACTATTTACTCAGAACAGAAAAGAGATGAAGATTCTGTTTGTAGTTGAGGTAAATGACTTGAGCAACCGGCACTAAAATCTCATGCTGTTCACACAGGACGTGTTGAGGAGCAATTAACTTCAGTTGGGGGAACAGTGTGCAGTCTCTTTGCTGCTTGAGGTATGACACATTCTAACAAGACGATGTAATGCTGGAAGCTGTCATTTTCCCTATGGGATCCGTAAGCCATGTTTATTACGATAGTAAATAAGGGCTTCACAAGGGCTTATTAAGACTGTAGACTTTTTCTGGGCTAAATCGATTCATTATTAACACATATTTAGCCTTGAGGAAATCATTTTATCTGGTATTTTGATATAATAATATCGGCAGGCACTGTATTAGACACCTTATTCTTTAGGGCTTTCCCAAAGCATAAGCAGAGCCTCATTTTCGCGCCGGTGTTGCGCACTTGTTTTTGAGAGGCATGGCATGCAGTCGCATGTGAGAGGAGCTCTGATACTTAGAAAAGACTTTCTGAAGGCGTCATTTGGTATCGTATTCCCCTTTGGGCTTGGTTGGGTCTCAGCAAAGGCAGATACCAGGGACTGTAAAGGGGTTAAAGTTCAAAACGGCTCCGTTCCGTTATTTTAAGGGTTAAAGCTTCCAAATTTGGTGTGCAATACTTTAAGGCTTTAAGACACTGTGGTGAAAATTGGTGAATTTTGAACAATTCCTTCATGTTTTTTCGCAATTGCAGTAATAAAGTGTGTTCAGTTAAAATTTAAAGTGACAGTAACGGTTTTATTTTAAAACGTTTTTTGTACTTTGTTATCAAGTTTATGCCTGTTTAACATGTCTGAACTACCAGATAGACTGTGTTCTGAATGTGGGGAAGCCAGAATTCCTATTCATTTAAATAAATGTGATTTATGTGATAATGACAATGATGCCCAAGATGATTCCTCAAGTGAGGGGAGTAAGCATGGTACTGCATCATTCCCTCCTTCGTCTACACGAGTCTTGCCCACTCAGGAGGCCCCTAGTACATCTAGCGCGCCAATACTCCTTACTATGCAACAATTAACGGCTGTAATGGATAATTCTGTCAAAAACATTTTAGCCAAAATGAACACTTATCAGCGTAAGCGCGGCTGCTCTGTTTTAGATACTGAAGAGCATGACGACGCTGATAATAATATTTCTGAAGGGCCCCTAACCCAGTCTGATGGGGCCAGGGAGGTTTTGTCTGAGGGAGAAATTACTGATTCAGGGAATATTTCTCAACAGGCTGAACCTGATGTGATTGCATTTAAATTTAAGTTGGAACATCTCCGCGTTCTGCTTAAGGAGGTATATCCACTCTGGATGATTGTGACAAGTTGGTCATCCCAGAGAAACTATGTAAAATGGACAAGTTCCTAGAGGTGCCGGGGCTCCCAGAAGCTTTTCCTATACCCAAGCGGGTGGCGGACATTGTTAATAAAGACTGGGAAAGGCCCGGTATTCCTTTCGTCCCTCCCCCCATATTTAAAAAATTGTTTCCTATGGTCGACCCCAGAAAGGACTTATGGCAGACAGTCCCCAAGGTCGAGGGAGCGGTTTCCACTTTAAACAAACGCACCACTATACCCATAGAGGATAGTTGTGCTTTCAAAGATCCTATGGATAAAAAAATTAGAAGGTTTGCTTAAAAAGATGTTTGTTCAGCAAGGTTACCTTCTACAACCAATTTCATGCATTGTCCCTGTCGCTACAGCCGCATGTTTCTGGTTCGATGATCTGATAAAGGCGGTCGATAGTGATTCTCCTCCTTTTGAGGAGATTATGGACAGAATCAATGCTCTCAAATTGGCTAATTCTTTCACCCTAGACGCCACTTTGCAATTGGCTAGGTTAGCGGCTAAGAATTCTGGGTTTGCTATTGTGGCGCGCAGAGCGCTTTGGTTGAAATCTTGGTCGGCTGATGCGTCTTCCAAGAACAAGCTACTTAACATTCCTTTCAAGGGGAAAACGCTGTTTGGCCCTGACTTGAAAGAGATTATCTCTGATATCACTGGGGGTAAGGGCCACGCCCTTCCTCAGGATCGGCCTTTCAAGGCAAAAAATAAACCTAATTTCGTCCCTTTCGTAGAAACGGACCAGCCCAAGGTGCTACGTCCTCTAAGCAAGAGGGTAATACTTCTCAAGCCAAGCCAGCTTGGAGACCAATGCAAGGCTGGAACAAGGGAAAGCAGGCCAAGAAACCTGCCACTGCTACCAAGACAGCATGAAATGTTGGCCCCCGATCCGGGACCGGATCTGGTGGGGGGCAGACTCTCTCTCTTCGCTCAGGCTTGGGCAAGAGATGTTCTGGATCCTTGGGCGCTAGAAATAGTCTCCCAAGGTTATCTTCTGGAATTCAAGGGACTTCCCCCAAGGGGGAGGTTCCACAGGTCTCAGTTGTCTTCAGACCACATAAAAAGACAGGCATTCTTACATTGTGTAGAAGACCTGTTAAAAATGGGAGTGATTCATCCTGTTCCATTAAGAGAACAAGGGATGGGGTTCTACTCCAATCTGTTCATAGTTCCCAAAAAAGAGGGAACGTTCAGACCAATTTTAGATCTCAAGATCTTAAACAAGTTTCTCAAGGTTCCATCGTTCAAGATGGAAACCATTCGAACTATTCTTCCTTCCATCCAGGAAGGTCAATTCATGACCACGGTGGATTTAAAGGATGCGTATCTACATATTCCTATCCACAAGGAACATCATCGGTTCCTAAGGTTCGCATTCCTGGACAAACATTACCAGTTCGTGGCGCTTCCTTTCGGATTAGCCACTGCTCCAAGGATTTTCACAAAGGTACTAGGGTCCCTTCTAGCTGTGCTAAGACCAAGGGGCATTGCTGTAGTACCTTACTTGGACGACATTCTGATTCAAGCGTCGTCCCTTCCTCAAGCAAAGGCTCACACGGACATTGTCCTGGCCTTTCTCAGATCTCACGGATGGAAAGTGAACGTGGAAAAGAGTTCTCTATCCCCGTCAACAAGGGTTCCCTTCTTGGGAACAATAATAGACTCCTTAGAAATGAGGATTTTTCTGACAGAGGCCAGAAAAACAAAACTTCTAGACTCTTGTCGGATACTTCATTCCGTTCCTCTTCCTTCCATAGCTCAGTGCATGGAAGTGATCGGGTTGATGGTAGCGGCAATGGACATAGTTCCTTTTGCTCGCATTCATCTAAGACCATTACAACTGTGCATGCTCAGTCAGTGGAATGGGGACTATACAGACTTGTCTCCGAAGATACAAGTAAATCAGAAGACCAGAGACTCACTCCGTTGGTGGCTGTCCCTGGACAACCTGTCACAAGGGATGACATTCCGCAGACCAGAGTGGGTCATTGTCACGACCGACGCCAGTCTGATGGGCTGGGGCGCGGTCTGGGGATCCCTGAAAGCTCAGGGTCTTTGGTCTCGGGAAGAATCTCTTCTACCGATAAATATTCTGGAACTGAGAGCGATATTCAATGCTCTCAAGGCTTGGCCTCAGCTAGCGAGGGCCAAGTTCATACGGTTTCAATCAGACAACATGACAACTGTTGCGTACATCAACCATCAGGGGGGAACAAGGAGTTCCCTAGCGATGGAAGAAGTGACCAAAATCATTCTATGGGCGGAGTCTCACTCCTGCCACCTGTCTGCTATCCACATCCCAGGAGTGGAAAATTGGGAAGCGGATTTTCTGAGTCGTCAGACATTGCATCCGGGGGAGTGGGAACTCCATCCGGAAATCTTTGCCCAAGTCACTCAGCTGTGGGGCATTCCAGACATGGATCTGATGGCCTCTCGTCAGAACTTCAAAGTTCCTTGCTACGGGTCCAGATCCAGGGATCCCAAGGCGGCTCTAGTGGATGCACTAGTAGCACCTTGGACCTTCAAACTAGCTTATGTGTTCCCGCCGTTTCCTCTCATCCCCAGGCTGGTAGCCAGGATCAATCAGGAGAGGGCGTCGGTGATCTTGATAGCTCCTGCGTGGCCACGCAGGACTTGGTATGCAGATCTGGTGAATATGTCATCGGCTCCACCTTGGAAGCTACCTTTGAGACGAGACCTTCTTGTTCAGGGTCCGTTCGAACATCCGAATCTGGTTTCACTCCAGCTGACTGCTTGGAGATTGAACGCTTGATTTTATCGAAGCGAGGGTTCTCAGATTCTGTTATCGATACTCTTGTTCAGGCCAGAAAGCCTGTAACTAGAAAGATTTACCACAAAATTTGGAAAAAATATATCTATTGGTGTGAATCTAAAGGATTCCCTTGGGACAAGGTTAAGATTCCTAGGATTCTATCCTTCCTCCAAGAAGGATTGGAAAAAGGATTATCTGCAAGTTCCCTGAAGGGACAGATTTCTGCCTTGTCGGTGTTACTTCACAAAAAACTGGCTGCTGTGCCAGATGTTCAAGCCTTTGTTCAGGCTCTGGTTAGAATTAAGCCTGTTTACAAACCTTTGACTCCTCCTTGGAGTCTCAATTTAGTTCTTTCAGTTCTTCAGGGGGTTCCGTTTGAACCCTTGCATTCCGTTGATATTAAGTTATCATCTTGGAAAGTTTTGTTTTTAGTTGCAATTTCTTCTGCCAGAAGAGTTTCAGAATTATCTGCTCTGTAGTGTTCTCCTCCTTATCTGGTGTTCCATGCAGATAAGGTGGTTTTACGTACTAAACCTGGTTTTCTTCCAAAAGTTGTTTCTAACAAAAACATTAACCAGGAGATTATCGTACCTTCTCTGTGTCCGAAACCAGTTTCAAAGAAGGAACGTTTGTTACACAATTTGGATGTTGTTCGCGCTCTAAAATTCTATTTAGATGCTACAAAGGATTTTAGACAAACATCTTCCTTGTTTGTTGTTTATTCCGGTAAAAGGAGAGGTCAAAAAGCAACTTCTACCTCTCTCTCTTTTTGGATTAAGAGCATCATCAGATTGGCTTACGAGACTGCCGGACGGCAGCCTCCCGAAAGAATCACAGCTCATTCCACTAGGGCTGTGGCTTCCACATGGGCCTTCAAGAACGAGGCTTCTGTTGATCAGATATGTAGGGCAGCGACTTGGTCTTCACTGCACACTTTTACCAAATTTTACAAGTTTGATACTTTTGCTTCTTCTGAGGCTATTTTTGGGAGAAAGGTTTTGCAAGCCGTGGTGCCTTCCATTTAGGTGACCTGATTTGCTCCCTCCCTTCATCCGTGTCCTAAAGCTTTGGTATTGGTTCCCACAAGTAAGGATGACGCCGTGGACCGGACACACCTATGTTGGAGAAAACAGAATTTATGTTTACCTGATAAATTACTTTCTCCAACGGTGTGTCCGGTCCACGGCCCGCCCTGGTTTTTTTAATCAGGTCTGATAATTTATTTTCTTTAACTACAGTCACCACGGTACCATATGGTTTCTCCTATGCAAATATTCCTCCTTAACGTCGGTCGAATGACTGGGGTAGGCGGAGCCTAGGAGGGATCATGTGACCAGCTTTGCTGGGCTCTTTGCCATTTCCTGTTGGGGAAGAGAATATCCCACAAGTAAGGATGACGCCGTGGACCGGACACACCGTTGGAGAAAGTAATTTATCAGGTAAACATAAATTCTGTTTTTATCCTTGTCTTATGTCAATAGGTAAATTTATGACTGACATGACAAAGGAACAATGTAAAAATCTCAAAATACACTAATTAGATGTATAGCTACATTTGACCTAAAGAAATTGCTTACATATCAGTATTTCTGCATGTAGCTCAAGAGTTCAAAAGTATATTAACAAGAAAACTGTGTGAAAGGTTATAATGTTTCTTGCTACATTTTGATATAATAAAGATACAATAAGATACAAAAGATACATTTGTAATTCAAGGTAATGAGATATACATAATGATACAATGTGTGTGTATGATACCTAGATAACACAATATTCTTACAATGCCTCCTTTTATTCTGAAAGAATAATATATAATAAGGAGAAAAACCTTATAGACTGATATATGCCTCAGAAATCATCATGAGAATAGAAAAAGATAGGAGTTTACCTGAGAGTGAGGGTGTGATAGAGTGGGTAGAAAGCATGAGAGGGTGGGAGGTCTTTGAGAGATTCAAGGGAAGGAGGGCGTTTGGGGGAACGGGATGGAATAATGGTCAGGTATTGGGTAATGGAAAGAAATGAAGTAGTAGCAGGTAACATAGCCATGTAAGATTGATCAGAATGATCATTATATGGTGGGGATTTAGTAGTGGGTGATGTAAATCTGTTAATAGCACACTCACTTAGCTTAAACAATAGATATATTAGCAAAATAATAATAATAATAGCAATATTAAGGGACTGGGAATAGCTGAAAATGTTAGCTCATGGATAAATAACTGGATAAAAGATAGGGAGCAACGAGTAGCAGTAAATGGATCATACTCAGATTGGACAAAGGTAATCAGTGGCGTCCCCCAGGGATCAGTACTGGGCCCTGTTCTTTTTAATATTTTTATAAATGACTTGGAGCAAGGATTAAATAGCGACATCTCTATTTTTGCAGATGATACTAAGTTAAGTAAGGTCATTAGGTCAGAGCAGGATGAACTCTCTTTGCAAAGGGATTTGCTAAAATTAGAACTATGGGCAAGTGAATGGAAAATGAGATTTAATACGGAAAAATGTAAGGTTCTACATTTTGGAAGTAAAAATAAGCAGGCTATGTATTTTTTAAATGGGACAAGACTTAGCCAAACACAGGAGGAAAGGGATTTGGGAGTAGTAATAGATAACAAGCTAAAGATGAGTGCACAATGCAGGGCAGCGGCTTCAAAGGCTAATAAGATACTAGCATGTATTAAAAGAGGCATTGATTCAAGGGAGGAAAGCATAATTCTGTCATTATATAAAGCCCTGGTAAGACCTCACCTTGAGTTTGGAGTGCAGTTCTGGGACCGATTGCTAAAAAAGATATTGCAGAACTAGAAAAAGTTCAGAGAAGGGCCACAAAGCTAATAAGGGGATTGGAGAAATTAACCTATGAGGAGAGGCTAGCCAAACTGGGTCTGTTCTCTTTAGAAAAAAGGCGCTTGAGAGGTGACATGATTACTTTATATAAATATATTCAAGGCCCATATACAGAGATGGCAGAAGCTCTTTTTATTCCAAGAAAATTGGTTCTGACAAGAGGTCATAATTTAAGGTTGGAGGAAAGGAGATTTAATCTCCTGCAACGGAAACGTTTTTTCACTGTAAGAGCAATAAAATTGTGGAACTCATTACCAAAGGAGGTAGTGAATGCCAATACCATAGATACATTTAAAAATAGTCTGGATAAATTTCTGTATATAAACAAAATTCATGGATATGATTGCTAGTATTAAATGGGTCACATTTTAATGGGGTTATTTAAGCTTAACTGGAGCTTTTTGTAAGTATTTTAGATTTGTATAGGTTGAACTCGATGGACTTCAGTCTTTTTTCAACCTTATCTACTATGTTACTATGTAATAATGATACCCATAATAATACGCATACCAAGGGAACCTATCCATGAGCAAAAATCATCAAAAGCACCATGTGCTTGTTTACATATTTTACTTTGGACCTCATGTAATTTATTTATGTCTTGATGAATTCTACCAGTGTTATTGATAATAAATACACAACAAGTTGCACTATTCGCGCCCCCCCCCCCCCTCTGCTGCTAGAAGGTAGTCTAGCGCCATTCTGTTTTGGAGAGTGGTTTGTGCAATTTGTTCTTGTCTCATGCTAAGTGATTCTATAGCATCAGTAGTGTAATTAAAATTTTCATCTGTGAGTGTTGCAAACAGATTGAGCTTATAATAAAGTCTAATAGATGCTGCTGTAGGGACCCAGGATGCAGACCATATTTCATCATAATTGGTTTTAACAGTAAGGCCTGATGCAGATGAATCTTTAAATGCTGCGCTTCCACGCTGGCGAATTTTATCATTGGACAGTGTGGTGTGAGTGCGAATTGCAGGGATGATATATCCTAAATAGCATGGAGAAAAATGTGTACATGGTATCATCTTTACAGCCCATATTTCACATAACCAATAATAACCATAGGGTAAATTGGGTGTAGATGGACATAATGGATTTTTATGTAAGGGATGATGATGTTTGGTGGTTGCACCTGTATAAGTGACCATATTAGGTGCAATTAGTTTAAACCAATCATAAATGATTTTGTGTATTGGATTTAATGTTATAGATGTATTATGGTAGAGAGAAAGATAAGTATTATCCCAAAGGTCAATACTGTTATATGTTCTATCTCTTATACCACCATTGTATGAAAATAACACAGTTGGGGGCCATTTGTCGATGATATCTAGGTTAAAAATAGAACCATTATGATTTTATGACATTATGGAGCCATTCTTAGCATAATTTATAAGATGTACTTTTTGTTTTTCTGATAAGTCCTTAGATGAATTATTGAACGTGAAATTCCACATAGTATAGGAGGTGATTAAATTATGTAAATCGTCAGTGTTGAGAGGGTGACCATAATATGGATATCCCCATTTCTCTCCATGAGGGGCATAGCCACAAACCCAGCATGATTTTGTTTTATTAGTCACCTTATATAAGTTCACAGTGGTTTTAACAAAAGTATTGCCTTTTTCCATGATGTGAGATGTAGATCTGATATTGGTAGTTCTAGAGGCCTGCAAGAAAGTTACATCAGTGAGAAAATGTGTGCATGTTTCCCCTGTTGAATTGTGGGAACTGCAATTCAATGATAAAAGGTTCCAATTTACGCATCCCCAGATGGGTAAGAAGTTTAGCATTAGGGACTACTACACGTAACAGAATATACTCCATATATTTGGTGAATCTCTATGTGGGAGGATCCATATTGGGTAGACCACCCGTATCTTGATAAAGCGTAGGGTGAAACACGTCGAAAGCTGTGGTTTTTATTCACTTTGGAAATCTGTATACTACTTTCTTTTAAGAGACGCTTTAACCCGGGTTATTTGCTCTTGTAATATTCCACCAAGTCTGTGGCCTGCGTGCGTGGCACTAAGTGCAGGTGAAGATTGCGGACCATTCTCATAGAAAAGTTTGTTTTACTTTGCTTCCTCCTTATTGCAATATTGGTATATTGTAAAAAATCAGAACGGACGGATTGTTGGGCAAAGACAAGCCTCCAGAGTGTCACCCGTGACGTCAGACGCCAGAGTCACATGGGGTGAACTCGTGGTTGTAAGTATACTTCCAGCCGAACAATACAGACCAATTCCCCAGGGACATGGGAGCTAAGGTATGAACTAAGTAACAGGAACTGTTTACCGGATTATACAGACACAGGTAATCTTATTCCAAATACTGGCACCAATAAGGTCACTATACTCTCCAAGGTGGGACTGTGAAAAGAAAACTTTTTGGATCTAAATATATGTGGCATTGTCATAAAGACTTTTATTAGTTATACACAAATATATGTGGCATTGTCATAAAGACTTTTATTAGTGGTACACTAATAACCATTGTTGTGCATAATTTGTACTTAACCACACCAGGTCAACAGTATAAGCTGAATTCTGTAACTTAGTAACGACACTGTTACTTGTATAGTAAATTTTACTTTTTGTTGCCAATTTTAAATCTCTTTGATGCATATTGAATTTCTGTGTACACACATACTTAAGGGAAACGTCCCTGTTTTTATTGTTCTAAGTGAATTCTTATTTTTCACACATAACCTGCTCTATATCAAAGATATTTTTTATTACATTAAAACATACATTTTTTATCCTTTTCCAACTTTGTGTTCATTTGGCCTTAAATAATAGGAAACTTCTTTTATAAATCCTAGAAAGGCTGAATATATACTCACCGTTTTGAGCCGATAAAACTGTCTCTATCACTGCCGCAAATTTTGGCCGATATATGGCTTTCCCATTATTTGCTATCCCAGGAGAGTAGAAATAATGTTTGACCAAAGAGAGTCTTATAAATATATTTGCTAATTTTGGCTGAAATATATCCTTTCGAAATCTTAAGCAATTAACGCCCTTACTACCCTTTATTTATATAAATACTGCCTCGAATAGAATAAAGGAGCTGTTCAATCCTTTGTAAGGTGTTTGATATCTAGACCCTAGCACTTTACTGAATCCCCTCTATCTAGACCACCCGTAAGGTCAGGGCACAGCACTTCTGTCAGGTGCACGCCAATATAAAGGTGCTGTATACCTTTGCAATCAATAGTTTCACAGACGGCAGCACCTTCCAACAGATAAAAAGTCTTTATTCTATCATACCAGGATTACAAAAATGTGACGTTTCGGGTACAAAACCCTTAATCATACATAGCTACAAACTTACATGTGCACCCTTATATAGGCCCACCTACACTCAGGTGTTTAACACCTCTGTACAACACCACCTAGTGGTAACATAGTGTAAAAATGTAAATCCATCACCTTTGTTACATTTAAAGTACATAGTGCAAATCAGACATTACTTTTAAAAACAATCGGCTAGATTACGAGTCTTGCGTTATGAGTAAAAAAGCAGCGTTAAGCCTCAAAACGCTGCTTTCTTTTACAAAGATATGACAAGTCCACAGATTTCATCCTTACTTGTGGGATATTAACCTCCTGCTAACAGGAAGTGACAAAGAGCACCACAGCAGAGCTGTATATATAGCCCGTCCCCTTCCTCTCCACCCTCTGTCATTCTCTTTGCTTGTGTTATACTAGGAAGACATGGTAAGGTGAGGTGTTTTTTATTTTAAATGGTACCGGTGCATAATATTTTCCTCAGGGGGATATGGAAGAAGATTTCTTCCCTGAGGTTTGATGATCTTAGCATTTGTAACTAAGATCCACCCTGGTTCCCACAAGACTTCTGAAGGTAACCATGAGACATCTTCAGGGTGGAGACCGGTTTCATGCTACAAGCAGCATTTAAGGTATATGCAGCCTTTTTTTCAGAGGAGACTTGGTGTATCAGAACTGGCTGGCATTATTTCCCTG
This sequence comes from Bombina bombina, assembly GCF_027579735.1. Lineage (NCBI taxonomy): Eukaryota > Metazoa > Chordata > Amphibia > Anura > Bombinatoridae > Bombina > Bombina bombina. Next base: position 855,243,726 of record NC_069502.1, read on the forward strand.
TATGGGGATGGGGTAAGCAGTAAAACCTATTTTAATAAGAGGGGTGTTACTGGAGTCCGTATATTATATTTATCATTAGTTGATATTTGGGCATTATGTGACATGGGAGACAATGTAAAAAACGATGTTTTATGTTTTTTATTTTTGGCACAATTGTGTGTGGATTTGTACTTTAGTGCAAAACTGCATTCCCATGCGGTGTGGTTTGGGCAAACTCCAACTTTGACCTTAAGGGACGGAGCCTATTTTGGCGCATTTCCTTCAGGCTTAACAGCAGCAAACAGTAACTCGGTGGCTCCTGGACTGTGTAGCTGATCTGAAGGGTTGGAAACTTGATTCGAAGTACTCTGGGGGCAGGTAGGCGCCATAGCAGAGCTGTGGCAAGGTGTAGAGGGTATTTTTATCTATCTTTTGACTAGATGTTGATATAAGTACTTCTAAAGCCTTATTTCTGCCCTTGCTTCTGGGTGCAGTAATTTTTGGATTAACCAACGATATTTAAGTTAAATTTAGGAATAATTTAACGTTTTTTGTGCATTTTGGAAAAATTGTTCACTTTTTCTTTTCTTAAAGGCACAGTACACGTTTTTTCTAATGTTTATTTTATGCTATAAATAAGTGTTTAAATGACTTTTGTGGTATTACTAGTCTGACTTTGAGGTTTCTCATTGTTCTATGTGTTTAGAAGCTATTGTGCAACCCCCTCTAACATTGTGTAACTTTTGTACTGAAAGGGCTTTACAATGTAAAAAGCATATTTTAAATAAAGTAAGTGTGCCTAGGGATGATTCTCAGTCTGAAGAGAATCAGGATATGCCATCCAATTCTCCCCAAGTGTCACAACCTTTAACGCCCACACAAGCGACGCCTAGTACTTCTAGTACGTCTAATTCCTTTACTCTGCAGGAGATGGCTGCAGTTATGTCAACTATCCTTACAGAGGTATTGTCTAAATTACCAGTGTTGCAGGGTAAACGTAGTAGGTCAAGTATTAATGTAAATACTGAATCCTCTGATGCTTTATTAGCTATTTCCGATGTTCCCTCACAGTGCTCTGAGTTGGGGATCTGGGAATTGCTGTCTGAGGGTGAAATTTCTGATTTAGGGAATGTTTTGCCTCAGACAGATTTGGATGCTATGTCATCTAAATTTAAGCTTGAACACCTCCGCCTGTTATTTAGGGAGGTTTTAGTGATTCTGGATGATTGTGACCCTATTGTGATTCCTCCAGAGAAATTGTGTAAAATGGATAAATATTTGGAAGTACCTACTTACACTGATGTTTTTCCGGCTCCTAAGAGAATTTCGAAAATTGTTAGAAAGGAGTGGGATAGACCAGGTATACCGTTTTCTCCCTCTCCTAATTTTAAGAAAATGTTTCCCATGTCAGATACCATTCGGGACTCATGGCAAACGGTCCCTAAGGTAGAGGGAGCGATATCTACCCTAGCTAAGCGTACTACTATACCCATTGAGGATAGTTGTGTTTTCAAAGACCCTATGGATAAGAAATTAGAGGGTCTTCTAAAGAGATTATTTGTTAATCAGGGGTTTCTTTTACAACCTACGGCTTGCATTGTTCCAGTAACTACTGCAGTAGCTTTTTGGTTTGAGGCTCTAGAAGAGTCTCTTAAGGTTGAGATTCCATTAGATGACATCTTAGATAGAATTAAGGCTCTCAAGCTAGCTAATTCTTTTATTACTGATGCCGCTTTTCAAATTGCTAAATTAGCGGCAAAAAAATGCAGGATTTTCTATTTTAGCACGTAGGGCATTGTGGTTCAAATCTTGGTCTGCAGATGTGTCATCAAAACATAAGCTTTTAGCTATTCCCTTTAAAGGTAAGACCCTTTTCAGGCCAGAATCGAAGGAAATCATTTCTGATGTTACAGGAGGTAAAGGCCATGCCCTACCTCAGGATAAATCGGTTAAAATGAGGGGTAAACAGAATAATTTTCGTTCCTTTTGGAACTTTAAAGGAGGACCCCCCGCTTCTTCTTCCTCAAAGCAGGAAGGGAATTTTACCCAATTTAAGTCAGTCTGGAGACCTAATCAGAACTGGAATAAGGGTAAACAATCTAAAAAGCCTGCTGCTGCTCGTAAAATAGCATGAAGGGGAGGCCCCCGATCCGGGACTGGATCTAGTAGGGGGCAGACTCTCTTTCTTTGCTCAGGCTTGGGCAAGAGATGTTTAGGATCCCTGGGCACTAGAAATAGTGACCCACGGTTATCAATTGGAATTCAAGGACTTTCTCCCAAGAGGGAGATTTCATCTTTCAAAATTATCTGCAAACCAGATAAAAAGAGAGGTGTTCTTACGCTGTGTAAAAGACCTTTCTACTATGGGAGTAATTTGTACAGCTCCAAAATTGGAACAGGGACAAGGGTTTTACTCAACCCTATTTGTGGTTCCCAAAAAACATAATTTATGTAAGAACTTACCTGATAAATTAATTTCTTTCATATTAGCAAGAGTCCATGAGCTAGTACATTCCTACCAGGAGGGGCAAAGTTTCCCAAACCTCAAAATGCCTATAAATACACCCCTCACCACACCCACAAATCAGGTAATCTGTATCCTGATAGACAATTATCTAGAATTTAAAAATTCTTTAGTCTCATTAGTGTCACTAAATGTGTGTCTATTACCATTTTCTTCCACTATGATTTTGGCTGGATATATCATACGGGCTTTTAAACCTTTTTTAATCATTAACGAGCATATAGGGACCATATTCTTTCTTTTCTGGGATGTCTCTGCAGAGAAATCTTGGAATAGCAAGATCTTTTTCCCTCCTATTATAAGTGTATCCATTTTCCTAAACAGTTTTAAGAGTTCTAATTTGTCTTGGTATCTTAATAGTTTAAAGATGCACATTCTGGGTCTTAAGTTATTTTCTGTGGGTCTCCCAATACCTATTCTGTGCGCTCTTTCAATAGGAAGGGGGAGACAGTGCGCAGGGAATCCGAGTGCTTGGGGCAGGATCTTACTAGTAAATTCTATTAGATCCACATATTCTTGGGTTTCAGGTAATCCAATTATTCTTATATTATTGCATCTGGAGCGATCCTCCAGATCCTCCAGACGAGCTTGCATATTTTGAATCTTAGATGTTTGTACAGTTAGAGCTGATTCTTGTGACCCCACTAGGTCCTCTAGGTCGGAGACTCTATTCTCCACTTCCGTCATCCTAGTAGCAAACTGTTTTACCTCAGTGTTTAATGCGATTAATTCAGAGGATATACCCGATAGCTCTTTTTTAATCATGTCAAATTGTGGGGAGAAGAGGTTACTTAACTGCACTACTAGGGTTTGCATATCAAAAGGGGGTAGAGATGTTTCAATGCAATCAGAGCTAGTGTCAGTGACCTTAGTTTTTTTTCTTTAGTTTTGGCAGGCATTGTGGGAGAGTGATATTTTACCTGAGTGACAAATTTTTCCATTTAATTATGTGCATGAGAAGAAAAAAAAAAAAAAAAACAGTATGTGCATGTGCTATAAAGGATGGTGTAGAAAGCAAATGATCAGAAGCCACCAATAGGTGGAAAAAAAGAAAAAGAGTTGTGTTCCCCCTTAGTGTGGGGAATAGTGAAAAACTACTGTCCCTTAAGGGATTATACTAAGGTGCTCGTGTATGTGTATTATTGCGTGCTTATCAAGCCTGCATTCAATTATTAACTTTGTAATACTAAGTCTCACTTATAACAATATTAATTCCCCTTTCCTGCACTTTTCTATCCCCTACCCCTTTAACTCTTCCTTGGCCTTATCCTTTAATTAAATTTCAACTCCACTGGCGGGTATTAGTCGCTACAAGTATCAAAGTCTTATCTAGATGATATACACTAGCTAGTTCAAGATACCATATAATTTGGGTTGTGCAGCAATACTATAGAATAGTTTTAACTTAATGTTGCAGTTTACATTACTTTACATGAGCAGAGTCTTAATTGGATAACTTAGACCAGCAAACACGTTAATACATATAGCAATACAACCTTGATCAACAAGAGTTCTGTGCTAGAGACAACAAGGTTGGGTGCAAGGTTTTATAAATTCCTTTAACAGATATAATTATTACGGCTGTAACCAGCTGTAACCAGTGATTATATTTCGAATTCAGAGGTATATACTAGCAAGTAATGCCTGTATATTAGGGCTCAAGCCCCCTTTTCCTCTCTTTTTCTTCTTTTTCAAGACAATAATCCTATAACAGCTCTAGATAATGTTTTTAATAGTCTCCCATATATTAGTCCAAAAATGTAGAATATCAGGCAGTCAGTCTTAAAGGCCAGTAATAAATGCCTTAAAGTCTATCAGTTGCACTATTATAAATGATGGTTAGTAGCAATTTGTTTCAGTCGTAGTATATAAGGGCAGCTGCAAGTAGGAACATTTGTATCCAGTATTAGAATATTTCAGGGGAGGATCTTCTCACTATGACTTAGAGGGATAGTTAAAGCAGCAAGTCCCGCAATAAACTTACAGCTCCACTTTATCCAACTTGTCCTTGCAGGATGTAAGATTATTACTTTCTTTCCCAGCCTTTTCTGGGTAAGCCAGAGGACCACCGGCAGAGCGATAATACCAGCTAAACAAATCAAGTACAGCACAGGCACAGTGAAAAGCTGAGTTCTGAGATATAAGTAACAGCTTATCTTATGTTTTTAACATTGTGCCTTGTCACAGTATATATTTCCACACTCAGTGTGCGCTCTCAACGCAAGTCTGTCTTACCCCAGTTCTCGCTTCTCCAGTCTTCGTAGGGCACTGGGGGATACCTGAAGTTTGTTCTCAGCTGCACGCCTCCTCTCCTTGGGTGCGGCCACACAGGTAAGCAAGTGCCCTGCCAAACACTGTCTGCATCAGTGTGCTTCGAGCGTCAGTCTACAGCGGGTCTGCTGTAACGAATAGCCAGGAACCGGTACCGCCACCACTGTTCACCCTTGTTCCTCCTCGGGGCGTCAGCGGGAAGCTTACTGTAGTGGATAGACAAGATCGAAACCGCCACCGCTATTCACCCTGCTCAGGTCCGCTTTACAGGTAAGAAGCTTCAGTATACCAGGATAGTCCTTTTCCCTCCGGGGGCCGCATGCGGGGAGGATCCATTGAAATAAAAATTTTCTTCGCGACCAGGTCGCTTGCTGAACCAGCTGTTCAGAGACTCCTTAACTCGGGCTGGCCGTAGCCTCGCAGAGCGCCACAAAAAACACCTGGTAAGCACTCCAGGATAAGTGGCTAGGAGCGGGGAGCGATAGAGAAGCGTTCTCTCACAACACCTGTGCGCAGGTTAGCTGCACAGCACCTCCCTCGATACAATACAATCCTTAATAAATTTTCAAAAAACATTTTTTGAGCTTTGGAGTATTCATTACTAGCAAAAAGTACTTTCATAACTGCTGCAATCCCACGCTCATGTCTTATTGCAGTATACAAACTGCTAACATCTAGGATGAAGAGTATGCATTTATCACTGTTAAGGTTTAGGTTACGGATTTTCTCCAAAAAATCCCCAGTGTCTTTAATATATGAATTGCCCAGGTGCACAAGCGGCTGCAATACTTTATCCAAAAATATCGCTATTTTGGAAAACACTGAATCTATACCAGCCACAATAGGCCTACCTGGTGGATTATCCAGCCTCTTGTGCACCTTGGGCAAAGTGTAAAAAACTGAGATACGTGGATATTCCACAATCAAAAAATCAAAGACATCTTTGGATATTAAGCCCATATGCAAAGCCATGCTAATGACATGTGTGTGTTTTTTTATTATTAAAGATGTAGGGTTACAAGATAATTCCTTATATACCTCTTTTGGGACAACTGGTTATTAATTTCAGAGATATACATACATTTATTCATAATTGTTAAGGCCCTGCCCTTGTCGGCAGTTTTAATTATCAAGTCCTTATTGTCTTTTAAGGACTTCAGTGCCTCTTTCTCCAACATAGGTGTGTCCGGTCCACGGCGTCATCCTTACTTGTGGGATATTCTCTTCCCCAACAGGAAATGGCAAAGAGCCCAGCAAAGCTGGTCACATGATCCCTCCTAGGCTCCGCCTACCCCAGTCATTCTCTTTGCCGTTGTACAGGCAACATCTCCACGGAGATGGCTTAGAGTTTTTTAGTGTTTAACTGTAGTTTTTATTATTCAATCAAGAGTTTGTTATTTTAAAATAGTGCTGGTATGTACTATTTACTCAGAAACAGAAAAGAGATGAAGATTTCTGTTTGTATGAGGAAAATGATTTTAGCACCGTAACTAAAATCCATGGCTGTTCCACACAGGACTGTTGAGAGCAATTAACTTCAGTTGGGGGAACAGTGTGCAGTCTCTTACTGCTTGAGGTATGACACATTCTAACAAGACGATGTAATGCTGGAAGCTGTCATTTTCCCTATGGGATCCGGTAAGCCATGTTTATTAAGATAGTAAATAAGGGCTTCACAAGGGCTTATTAAGACTGTAGACTTTTTCTGGGCTAAATCGATTCATTATTAACACATATTTAGCCTTGAGGAATCATTTATTCTGGGTATTTTGATATGATTATATCGGCAGGCACTGTTTTAGACACCTTATTCTTTAGGGGCTTTCCCTAATCATAGTCAGAGCCTCATTTTCGCGCCGGTATGGCGCACTTGTTTTTGAGGACAGCATGGCATGCAGCTGCATGTGTGTGGAGCTCTGATACATAGAAAAGTCTTTCTGAAGGCATCATTTGGTATCGTATTCCCCTTTGGGCTTGGTTGGGTCTCAGCAAAGCAGATTCCAGGGACTGTAAAGGGGTTAAATATAAAAACGGCTCCGGTTCCGTTATTTTAAGGGTTAAAGCTTCCAAATTTGGTGTGCAATACTTTTAAGGCTTTAAGACACTGTGGTGAAATTTTGGTGAATTTTGAACAATTCCTTCATACTTTTTCGCAATTGCAGTAATAAAGTGTGTTTAGTTTAAAATTTAAAGTGACAGTAACGGTTTTATTTTAAAACGTTTTTTGTGCTTTGTTATCAAGTTTATGCCTGTTTAACATGTCTGAACTACCAGATAGATTGTGTTCTGACTGTGGGGAAACCAAGGTTCCTTCTCATTTAACTATATGTATTTTATGTCATAAAAAAATTTAGTAAAAATGATGCCCAAGATGATTCCTCAAGTGAGGGGAGTAAGCATGGTACTGCATCATCCCCTCCTTCGTCTACACCAGTCTTGCCCATACAGGAGGCCCCTAGTACATCTAGTGCGCCAATACTCCTTACTATGCAACATTTAACGGCTGTAATGGATAATTCTATCAAAAACATTTTAGCCAATATGCCCACTTATCAGCGAAAGCGCGACTGCTCTGTTTTAGAAAATTCTGTAGAGCATGAGAACGCTGATGATATGGTTTCTGAAGGGCCCCTACACCAGTCTGAGGGGGCCAGGGAGGTTTTGTCTTAGGGAGAAATTTCAGATTCAGGAACATTTCTCAACAAGCTGAACCTGATGTGATTACTTTTAAATTTAAGTTGGAACATCTCCGCGCTCTGCTTAAGGAGGTGTTATCCAATTTGGATGATTGTGATTATCTGGTCATTCCAGAACCACTATGTAAAATGGAAAAGTTCTTAGAGGCCCCGGGGCCCCCCGAAGCTTTTCCTATATCCAAGCGGGTGGCGTACATTGTTAGTAAAGAATGGGACAGGCCCGGTATTCCTTTAGTACCTACCCCCATATTTAAAAAATTGTTTTCCTATAGTCGACCCCAGAAAGGACTGATGGCAGACAGTCCCCAAGGTCGAGGGGGCGGTTTCTACTCTACACAAGCGCGCCACTATTCCCATAGAAGATAGTTGTGCTTTCCAAGATCCTATGGATAAAAAATTAGAAGGTCTGCTAAAAAAGATGTTTGTTCAGCAAGGTTCCCTTCTACAACCAATTGCATGCATTGTCCCTGTCACTGCAGCCGCGTGTTTCTAGTTTGATGAGCTAGGAAAGGCGATTATTAGTAATTCTTCTTCTTATGAGGAGATTATGGACAGAATTCGTGCTCTTAAATTGGCTAATTCTTTCACCCTAGACGCCACCTTGCAATTGGCTAGGTTAGCGGCGAAAAAATTCTGGGTTTGCTATTGTGGCGCAGAGCGCTTTGGTTAAAATCTTGGGCAGCGGATGCGTCTTCCAAGAACAAATTGCTTGACATTCCTTTCAAGGGGAAAACACTCTTTGGCCCTGACTTGAAAGAGATTATCTCTGATATCACTGGGGGCAAGGGCCACGCCCTTCCTCAGGATAGGTTTTTTCAAGACCAAAAATAAACCTAAGTTTCGTCCCTTTCGCAGAAACGGATCAGCCCCAAGGGCTACGTCCTCTAAGAGGAAGGTAATACTTCTCAAGCCAATCCAGCCTGGAGACCTATGCAAGGCTGGAACAAAGGAAAGCAGGCCAGGAAACCTGCCACTGCTACCAAGACAGCATGAAATGCGGGCCCCCGATCCGGGACCGGATCTGGTGGGGGGCAGACTCTCTCTCTTCGCTCAGGCTTGGGCAAGAGATGTTCTGGATCCTTGGGCGCTAGAAATAGTCTCCCAAGGTTATTCTCTGGAGTTCAAGGGGCTTCCTCCAAGGGGGAGGTTCCACAGGTCTCAGTTGTCTTCAGACCACATAAGAAGACAGGCATTCTTACATTGGGTAGAAGACCTGCTAAAAATGGGAGTGATTCATCCTGTTCCATTAGGAGAACAAGGGATGGGGTTCTACTCCAATCTGTTCATAGTTCCCAAAAAAGGAGGGAACGTTCAGACCAATCTTAGATCTCAAGATCTTGAACAAGTTTCTCAAGGTTCCATCGTTCAAGATGGAAACCATTCGAACACTTCTTCCTTCCATCCAGGAAGGTCAATTCATGACCAAGGTGGATTTCAAGGATGCGTATCTACATATTCCTATCCACAAGGAACATCATCGGTTCCTAAGGTTTGCATTCCTGGACAAGCATTTCCAGTTCGTGGCGTTTTCTTTCGGATTAGCCACTGCTCCTAGGATTTTCTAGGCTCACACGGACATTGTCCTGGCCTTTCTCAGATCTCACGGATGGAAAGTGAACGTGGAAAAGAGTTCTCTATCTCCGTCAACGAGGGTTCCCTTCTTGGGAACTATAATAGACTCCTTAGAAATGAGGATTTTTCTGACAGAAGCCAGAAAAACAAAACTTCTAGACTCTTGTCGGATACTTCATTCCGTTCCTCTTCCTTCCATAGCGCAGTGCATGGAAGTGATAGGTTTGATGGTAGCGGCAATGGACATAGTTCCTTTTGTGCGCATTCATCTAAGACCATTACAACTGTTCATGCTCAGTCAGTGGAATGGGGACTATTCAGACTTGTCTCCGAAGATACAAGTAAATCAGAGGACCAGAGACTCATTCCGTTGGTGGCTGTCCCTGGACAACCTGTCACAAGGGATGACCTTCCGCAGACCAGAGTGGGTCATTGTCACGACCGACGCCAGTCTGATGGGCTGGGGCGCGGTCTGGGGATCCCTGAAAGCTCAGGGTCTTTGGTCTCGGGTAGAATCTCTTCTACCGATAAATATTCTGGAACTGAGAGCGATATTCAATGCTCTCAAAGCTTGGCCTCAGCTAGCGAGGGCCAAGTTCATACATCAACCATCAGGAGGGAACAAGGAGTTCCCTAGCGATGGAAGAAGTGACCAAAATCATTCTATGGGCGGAGTCTCACTCCTGCCACCTGTCTGCTATCCACATCCCAGGAGTGGAAAATTGGGAAGCGGATTTTCTGAGTCGTCAGACATTGCATCCGGGGGAGTGGGAACTCCATCCGGAAATCTTTGCCCAAGTCACTCAACCGTGGGGCATTCCAGACATGGATCTGATGGCCTCTCGTCAGAACTTCAGAGTTCCTTACAACGGGTACAGATCCAGGGATCCCAAGGCGGCTCTAGTGGATGCACTAGTAGCACCTTGGACCTTCAAACTAGCTTATGTGTTCCCGCCGTTTCCTCTCATCCCCAGGCTGGTAGCCAGGATCAATCAGGAGAGGGCGTCGGTGATTTTGATAGCTCCTGCGTGGCCACGCAGGACTTGGTATGCAGATCTGGTGAATATGTCATCGGCTCCACCATGGAAGCTACCTTTGAGACGAGACCTTCTTGTTCTAGGTCCGTTCGACCCACTCCAGCTGACTGCTTGGAGATTGAACGCTTGATCTTATCAAAGCGAGGGTTCTCGGATTCTGTTATTAATACTCTTGTTCAGGCCTGAAAGCCTGTAACCAGAAAAATTACCACATAATTTGGTATATCTGTTGGTGTGAATCTGCAGGATTCCCTTGGGACAAGGTTAAGATTCCTAAGAGTCTATCCTTCCTTCGAGAAGGATTGGAAAAAGGATTATCTGCAAGTTCCTTGATGGGACAGATTTCTGCCTTGTCTGTGTTACTTCACAAAAAGCTGGCAGCTGTGCCAGATGTTCTAGCCTTTGTTCAGGCTCTGGTTAGAATCAAGCCTGTTTACAAAATTTTGACTCCTCCTTGGAGTCTCAACCTAGTTCTTTCAGTTCTTCAGGGGGTTCCGTTTGAACCCTTACATTCCGTTGATATTAAGTTATTATCTTGGAAAGTTTTGTTTTTGGTTGCAATTTCTTCTGCTAGAAGAGTTTCAGAATTATCTGCTCTGCAGTGTTCTTCTCCTTATCTGGTGTTCCATGCAGATAAGGTGGTTTTGCGTACTAAACCTGGTTTTCTTCCAAAAGTTGTTTCTAACAAAAACATTAACCAGGAGATAGTTGTGCCTTCTTTGTGTCCTAATCCAGTTTCAAAGAAGGAACGTTTGTTGCACAACTTGGATGTAGTTCGTGCTCTCAAATTTTACTTAGCAGCTACTAAGGATTTCAGACAAACTTCGTCTTTGTTTGTTGTTTATTCTGGTAAACGGAGAGGTCAAAAAAGCAACTTCTACCTCTCTCTCCTTCTGGATTAAAAGCATTATCCGATTGGCTTATGAGACTGCCGGACGGCAGCCTCCTGAAAGAATCACAGCTCACTCCACTAGGGTTGTGGCTTCCACATGGGCCTTCAAGAACGAGGCTTCTGTTGATCAGATATATAAGGCAGCGACTTGGTCTTCACTGCACACTTTTTCTAAATTTTACAAATTTGATACTTTTGCTTCTTCTGAGGCTATTTTTGGGAGAAAGGTTTTACAAGCCGTGGTGCCTTCCATTTAGGTGACCTGATTTGCTCCCTCCCTTCATCCGTGTCCTAAAGCTTTGGTATTGGTTCCCACAAGTAAGGATGACGCCGTGGACCGGACACACCTATGTTGGAGAAAACAGAATTTATGTTTACCTGATAAATTACTTTCTCCAACGGTGTGTCCGGTCCACGGCCCGCCCTGGTTTTTTTAATCAGGTCTGATAATTTATTTTCTTTAACTACAGTCACCACGGTAACATATGGTTTCTCCTATGCAAATATTCCTCCTTAACGTCGGTCGAATGACTGGGGTAGGCGGAGCCTAGGAGGGATCATGTGACCAGCTTTGCTGGGCTCTTTGCCATTTCCTGTTGGGGAAGAGAATATCCCACAAGTAAGGATGACGCCGTGGACCGGACACACCGTTGGAGAAAGTAATTTATCAGGTAAACATAAATTCTGTTTTTTCTTTCTTTGTAATGTTACAGGCATGATGTTCTCTTGTAAGCTTTTTATGAATTTTATCTAAATCCTTTTTGACCAATTCTATATAGGTATACACCCTATGGTTCACATTACTTGGTATGAACTTACTTTTATTTCTAAGGCCAAATTTCTTTAGATTAAAGGGACACTGAACCCAAAATATTTCTTTCGTGATTCAGATAGAGCATGCAATTTTAAGCAACTTTCTAATTTACTCCTATTATCAATGTTTCTTCTTTCTCTTGCTATCTTTATATGAAAAAGAAGGCAGCTAAGCTTTTTTTCTTGGTTCAGTACTCTGGACAGCAGTTTTTGATAGGTGGATGAATTTATCCACCAATCAGCAAGGACAACCTAGGTTGTTCACCAAAAATGGGCCAGCATCTAAACTTACATTCTTGCATTTCAAATAAAGATACCAAGAGAATAAAGAACATTTGATAATAGGAATAAATTAGAAAGTTGCTTAAAATGTCATGCTCTATCTGAATCACAAAAGAAAACATTTGGGTACAGTGTCCCTTTAAGTTTCGTGTCAACTCTAACATTTACATCTTGAACACCTTTATTAGCAAAAAAGATTTTCAATTCAATAGACCTGAAGAATCTGAACAAATCTTGTTCAAACCTAAACAAATCAAGATTTTGTGTGGTGCTGTAAGACAAACCCCTATTAAGGGCTGATACCTGTTCCTCAGTGAGTGCGTAGTCCGATATGTTGATAACTAAATCATTGGTTGGCAGTCCGGTTTAGCCCCTTGAATAGGGACACATTCAGTAAAGTTCAGGGAGTTGCTTCTTAAAAAGAAAGAGGCATTTTGGATACATAAGTTAAGTGCTATGCAACCTCAAGGGTTAAATAAAGAATTAGATTTTTCTCTATTTTTATAGCCCTTTTTTCCCCCCTATGAGAATTTAATGACTGAGTGTTTAGTTTTAAAAAGCATAGCGTCTATTTCCATATTTGTATATTCATCTGCTATGATATTGTTCATATTGTTTTTAAAAACATAATTTATGCTTACCTGATAAATTTATTTCTCTTGTAGTGTAGTCAGTCCACGGGTCATCCATTACTTATGGGATTATATCTCTTCCCCAACAGGAAGTTGCAAGAGGATCACCCAATCAGAGCTGCTATATAGCTCCTCCCCTCACATGTCATATCCAGTCATTCGACCGAAACAAGCCGAGAAAGGAGAAACCATAGGGTGCAGTGGTGACTGTAGTTTAATTAAAATTTAGATCTGCCTAAAAGACAGGGCGGGCCGTGGACTGACTACACTACAAGAGAAATAAATTTATCAGGTAAGCATAAATTATGTTTTCTCTTGTTAAGTGTAGTCAGTCCACGGGTCATCCATTACTTATGGGATACTAATACCAAAGCTAAAGTACACGGATGAAGGGAGGGACAAGGCAGGAACTTTAAACGGAGGGAACCACTGCCTGAAGTACCTTTCTCCCAAAAATAGCCTCCGAAGAAGCAAAAGTGTCAAATTTGTAAAACTTTGAAAAAGTGTGAAGTGAAGACCAAGTCGCAGCCTTGCAAATCTGTTCAACAGAAGCCTCATTTTTAAAGGCCCAGGTGGAAGCCACAGCTCTAGTAGAATGAGCTGTAATTCTTTCAGGAGGCTGCTGTCCAGCAGTCTCATAGGCTAAACGTATTATGCTACGAAGCCAAAAAGAGAGAGAGAGGTAGCCGAAGCCTTTTGACCTCTCCTCTGTCCAGAGTAAACGACAAACAGGGAAGAAGTTTGACGAAAATCTTTAGTTGCCTGCAAATAGAACTTCAGGGCACGGACTACGTCCAGATTATGCAAAAGTCGTTCCTTCTTTGAAGAAGGGTTAGGACACAATGATGGAACAACAATCTCATGATTGATATTCCTGTTAGAAACTACCTTAGGTAAGAACCCAGGTTTAGTACGCAGAACTACCTTGTCTGAATGAAAAATCAGATAAGGAGAATCACAATGTAAGGCAGATAACTCAGAGACTCTTCGAGCCGAGGAAATAGCCATCAAAAACAGAACTTTCCAAGATAACAGCTTGATATCAATGGAATGAAGGGGTTCAAATGGAACGCCTTGCAGGACGTTAAGAACTAAGTTTAAGCTCCACGGCGGAGCAACAGTCTTAAACACAGGCTTAATCCTAGCCAAAGCCTGACAAAAAGCCTGAACGTCTGGAATTTCTGCCAGACGCTTGTGTAGAAGGACAGAGCAGAAATCTGTCCTTTTAACGAACTAGCGGATAAGCCCTTTTCTAAACCCTCTTGTAGAAAAGACAAAATCCTAGGAATCCTAACCTTACTCCATGAGTAACTCTTGGATTCGCACCAATACAAATATTTACGCCATATCTTATGGTAAATTCTTCTGGTAACAGGTTTCCTAGCCTGTATTAAGGTATCAATAACCGACTCCGAGAAGCCACGCTTTGATAGAATCAAGCGTTCAATCTCCATTCAGTCAGCCTCAGAGAAATTAGATTTGGATGTTTGAAAGGACCCTGAATTAGAAGGTCCTGCCTCAGAGGCAGAGACCATGGTGGACAGGACGACATGTCCACTAGGTCTGCATACCAGGTCCTGCGTGGCCACGCAGGTGCTATCAGAATCACCGATGCTCTCTCCTGTTTGATCTTGGCAATCAGTCGAGGAAGCATCGGAAATGGTGGAAACACATAAGCCATGTTGAAGACCCAAGGGGCTGTCAGAGCATCTATCAGCACCACTCCCGGGTCCCTGGACCTGGATCCGTAGCAAGGAAGCTTGGCGTTCTGGCGAGACGCCATGAGATCCAGATCTGGTTTGCCCCAACGATGAATCAGTTGAGCGAAGACCTCCGGATGAAGTCCCCACTCCCCCGGATGAAAAGTCTGGCGACTTAGAAAATCTGCCTCCCAGTTCTCCACGCCTGGGATGTAGATTGCTGACAGGTGGCAAGAGTGAAACTCTGCCCAGCGAATTATCTTTGAGACTTCCAACATCGCTAGGGAACTCCTGGTTCCCCCTTGATGATTGATGTAAGCCACAGTCGTGATGTTGTCCGACTGAAATCTGATGAACCTCAGAGTTGCTAACTGAGGCCAAGCTAGAAGAGCATTGAATATTGCTCTTAATGCCAGAATATTTATTGGGAGGAGTTTCTCCTCCTGAGTCCATGATCCCTGAGCCTTCAGGGAATTCCAGACTGCGCCCCAACCTAGAAGGCTGGCGTCTGTTGTTACAATCGTCCAATCTGGCCTGCGAAAGGTTATCCCCTTGGACAGGTGGGGCCGAGAAAGCCACCATAGAAGAGAATCTCTGGTCTCTTGGTCCAGATTTAGTAGAGGGGACAAATCTGAATAATCCCCATTCCACTGACTTAGCATGCACAATTGCAGCGGTCTGAGATGCAGTCGCGCAAATGGTACTATGTCCATTGCCGCTACCATTAAGCCGATTACTTCCATGCACTGAGCTACTGACGGGTGTGGAATGGAATGAAGGGCACGGCAAGCATTTAGAAGTTTTGATAACCTGGCCTCCGTCAGGTAAATTTTCATCTCTACAGAATCTATAAGAGTCCCTAGGAAGGGAACCCTTGTGAGTGGTAATAGAGAACTCTTTTCCACGTTCACCTTCCACCCATGCGACCTCAGAAATGCCAGAACTATCTCTGTATGAGACTTGGCAGTTTGAAAACTTGACGCTTGTATCAGAATGTCGTCTAGGTACGGAGCCACCGCTATGCCTCGCGGTCTTAGTACCGCCAGAAGTGAGCCCAGAACTTTTGTAAAGATTCTTGGAGCCGTAGCTAACCCGAAGGGAAGAGCTACAACCTGGTAATGCCTGTCTAGGAAGGCAAATCTTAGGTACCGATAATGATCCTTGTGAATCGGTATGTGAAGGTAGGCATCCTTTAAGTCCACAGTGGTCATGTACTGACCCTCTTGGATCATGGGTAGGATGGTTCGAATAGTTTCCATTTTGAATGATGGAACTCTTAGGAATTTGTTTAGGATTTTTAAGTCCAAGATTGGTCTGAAGGTTCCCTCCTTCTTGGGAACCACAAACAGATTTGAATAGAATCCCTGCCCGTGTTCCGTCCGCGGAACTGGGTGGATCACCCCCATTAGTAAGAGGTCTTGTAAACAGCGTAGAAACGCCTCTTTCTTTATTTGGTTTGCTGATAACCTTGAAAGATGAAATCTCCCTTGTGGAGGAGAAGCTTTGAAGTCCAGAAGATATCCCTGAGATATGATCTCCAACGCCCAGGGATCCTGGACATCTCTTGCCCAAGCCTGGGCGAAGAGAGAAAGTCTGCCCCCCACTAGATCCGTTTCCGGATAGGGGGCCCTCTCTTCATGCTGTCTTAGGGGCAGCAGCAGGTTTTCTGGCCTGCTTGCCCTTGTTCCAGGACTGGTTAGTTTTCCAGCCCTGTCTGTAACGAGCAACAGCTCCTTCCTGTTTTGGAGTGGAGGAAGTTGATGCTGCTCCTGCCTTGAGATTACGAAAGGCACGAAAATTAGACTGTTTGGCCTTTGATTTGGCCCTGTCCTGAGGTAGAGCATGACCCTTACCTCCCGTAATGTCAGCGATAATTTCTTTCAAGCCGGGCCCGAATAAGGTCTGCCCTTTGAAAGGAATATTAAGCAATTTAGATTTAGAAGTCACGTCAGCTGACCAGGATTTAAGCCATAGCGCTCTGCGCGCTTGGATGGCGAATCCGGAGTTCTTAGCCGTAAGTTTGGTTAAATGTACAACGGCATCAGAAACAAATGCGTTAGCTAGCTTAAGTGCTTTAAGCTTGTTCATAATTTCATCCAATGGAGCTGTGCGAATGTCCTCTTCCAGAGACTCAAACCAGAATGCCGCCGCAGCAGTGACAGGTGCAATGAATGCAAGGGGCTGTAAGATAAAACCTTGTTGAACAAACATTTTCTTAAGGTAACCTTCTAATTTTTTATCCATTGGATCTGAAAAAGCACAACTATCCTCCACCGGGATAGTGGTACGCTTAGCTAAAGTAGAAACCGCTCCCTCCACCTTAGGGACCGTCTGCCATAAGTCTTGTGTGGTGGGGTCTATAGGAAACATTTTCCTAAATATGGGAGGAGGGGAAAAAGGCACACCGGGTCTATCCCACTCCTTGCTAATAATCTCTGTAAGCCTTTTAGGTATAGGAAACACGTCAGTACACACCGGTACCGCATAGTATCTATCCAACCTACATAATTTTTCTGGAATTGCAACCGTGTTACAATCATTCAGAGCCGCTAATACCTCCCCTAGCAATATGCGGAGGTTCTCAAGCTTAAATTTAAAATTAGAAATCTCTGAATCCAGTCTCCCTGGATCAGATCCGTCACCCACAGAATGAAGCTCTCCGTCTTCATGTTCTGCAAATTGTGACGCAGTATCGGACATGGCTCTCACATCATCAGCGCGCTCTGTCCTTAATCCAGAGCTATCACGCTTGCCTCTTAATTCTGGCAATTTAGATAATACTTCTGTCATAACAGTAGCCATGTCTTGCAAAGTGATTTGTAAGGGCCTCCCTGATGTACTTGGCGCCACAAAATCACGCACCTCCTGAGCGGGAGGCGAAGGTACTGACACGTGAGGAGAGTTAGTCGGCATAACTTCCCCCTCGTTGTCTGGTGATAATTTCTTTGCATGTAAAGACTGACTTTTATTTAAAGTTATATCAATGCATTTAGTACACAACCTTCTATGGGGCTCCACATTGGCCTTCATACATAGTGAACAAACAGATTCATCTGTGTCAGACATGTTTAAACAGAATAGCAATGAGACTAGCAAGCTTGGAAAATACTTTTCAAATAAATTTACAAGCAATATAAAAAACGCTACTGTGCCTTTAAGAAGCACAAAAAGCTGTCACAGTTGAAATAACAATGAACCAAATTAGTTATAGCAACCAAATTTTCACAGTAAATGTATTAAGTTAGCAAAGGATTGCACCCACCAGCAAATGGATGATTAACCCCTTAATACCCAAAAACGGATAACAATTTAATAATTAACATTTTTATCACAGTCAAACACACTGTCACAGGTCTGCTGTGACTGATTACCTCCCTCAAAATGAATTTTGAAGACCCCTGAGCTCTCTAGAGACGTCCTGGATCATGGAGGATGAAGTAGGAAGATTGTGACTGAATTTTTACTGCGCAAAAAAGCGCTAAAATAGGCCCCTCTCACTCATATTACAACAGTGGGGAAGCTCAGTTAACTGTTTCTATGCAGAAACAAAAGTTAGCCATGTGGTAAAAATCATGCCCCAATAAGTTTTATCACCAAGTACCTCACAAAAAAAACGATTAACATGCCAGTAAACGTTTTGAACATACATTTTAAAAGTTATGAAGTGTTATTAATAAGCCTGCTACCAGTCGCTTTTACTGAAGTTAAGGCTCACACATTACTTCAGTATTAACAGTATTTTCTGAGTCAAATTCCATTCCCTAGAAAAATACTTCAGTGTACACACACTCCTCAGCCTAATACCAGTCGCTACCACTGCATTTAAGGCTGAACTTACATTACATTGGTATCAGCAGTAATTTCTCAGTCAATTCCATTGCTTAGAAAAATAATTTACTGCACATATCTCGTTTGCAGGGGGACCCTGCATGCTATTCCCCTTTTCTGAAGTTACCTCACTCCTCAGAATGTGCAAGAACAGCCAGTGGATCTTAGTTACGTCTGCTAAGATCATAGAAAACGCAGGCAGATTCTTCTTCTAATGCTGCCTGAGAAACAAACAGCACACTCCGGTGCCATTTAAAATAACAAACGTTTGATTGAAGAAATAAACTAAGTTTAAAAACACCACAGACCTCCCACAACGACCTATCTTTAGTTAGGTTGCAAGAGAATTACTGGATATGACATGTGAGGGGAGGAGCTATATAGCAGCTCTGCTTGGGTGATCCTCTTGCAACTTCCTGTTGGGGAAGAGATATAATCCCATAAGTAATGGATGACCCGTGGACTGACTACACTTAACAAGAGAAAATAATGTCTGATTTGCACTATGTACTTTAAATTTAACAAAGTTGTTGGATTTACATTTTCTCTTGTAAGGTGTATCCAGTCCACGGATTCATCCATTACTTGTGGGATATTCTCCTTCCCAACAGGAAGCTGCAAGAGGATCACCCACAGCAGAGCTGTCTATATAGCTCCTCCCCTAACTGCCACCTCCCAGTCATTCTCTTGCAGCTCTCGAAAAGGGAAGCAGCTAGAGAGATGTGGTGCATTAATGTAGTTTATCTTCAATCATTCCTTCCGATAAACATTCTGGAACTAAGAGTGATATTCAATCAGCTAGCTGCGGTCAGGTTCATCAGATTTCAGTCGGACAACATCACGACTGTAGCTTATATCAACCATCAAGGGGGAACAAGGAGTTCCCTAGCAATGTTGGAGGATTCAAAAATAATTCTATGGGCAGAGGTTCACTCTTGCCATCTATCAGCTATCCATATCCCAGGAGTAGAGAACTGGGAGGCGGATTTTCTAAGTCGACAGACTTTTCATCCGGGGGAGTGGGAACTCCATCCGGAGGTGTTTGCACAGTTGATTCAACTTTGGGGCAAACCAGAACTGGATCTCATGGCGTCTCGTCAGAACGCCAAGCTTCCTTGTTACGGGTTCAGGTCCAGGGATCCCAAGGCAGCACTGATAGATGCTCTAGCAGCGCCTTGGTCTTTCAACCTGGCTTATGTGTTTCCATCATTTCCTCTGCTCCCTCGTCTGATTGCCAAGATCAAGCAGGAGAGAGCTTCCGTGATTTTGATAGCTCCTGCGTGGCCACGCAGGACTTGGTACGCAGATCTGGTGGACATGTCATTCTTTCCACCTTGGACTCTGCCGCTGAGGCAGGACCTTCTACTTCAAGGTCCCTTCAAACATCCAAATCTAATTTCTCTGCGTCTGACTGCTTGGAGATTGAACGTTTGATTTTGTCAAAACGTGGTTTTTCCGAGTAGGTCATTGATACCTTATTTCAGGCTCGAAAGCCTGTCACCAGGAAAATCTATCATAAGATATGGTGTAAATATCTTCATTGGTGTGAATCCAAGGGCTACTCATGGAGTAAAGTCAGGATTCCCAGGATATTGTCTTTTCTAAAAGAAGGATAGGAGAAGGGATTGTCAGCTAGTTCCTTAAAGGGACAGATTTCTGCTCTGTCTATTCTTTTGCACAAGCGTCTGGTGGATGTTCCAGACATTCAGGCGTTTTGTCAGGCTTTAGTTAGAATCAAGCCTGTGTTTAAACCTGTTGCTCCGCCATGGAGTTTAAATTTAGTTCTTAAAGTTCTTCAAGGGGTTCCGTTTGAACCTCTGCATTCCATAGATATCAAGCTTTTATCTTGGAAAGTTCTGTTCTTGGTAGCTATCTCTTCGGCTCGAAGAGTTTCAGAGTTATCTGCCTTGCAGTGTGATTCCCCTTATCTGATCTTCCATGCAGATAAGGTAGTTTTGCATACCAAACCTGGATTTCTTCCTAAGGTGGTATCAAATAAGAATATCAATCAAGAGATTGTTGTTCCATCACTGTGTCCTAATCCTTCTTCAAAGAAGGAACGTCTATTACACAATCTTGACGTGATTCGTGCTTTAAAGTTTTATTTACAAGCTACTAAAGATTTTCGTCAAACATCTGCATTGTTTGTTGTCTACTCTGGACAGAGGAAAGGCGAAAAGGCTTCAGCAACTTCTCTTTCTTTTTGGTTAAGAAGTATAATCCGCTTAGCTTATGAGACTGCTGGCCAGCAGCCTCCTGTAAGAATTACAGCTCATTCCACTAGAGCGGTGGCTTCCACATGGGCCTTTAAAAATGAGGCTTCTGTTGAACAGATTTGTAAGGCGGCAACTTGGTCTTCGCTTCATACTTTTTCTAAATTCTACAAATTTGATACTTTTGCTTCTTCGGAGGCTATTTTTGGGTGAAAGTGGTGCCTTCCGTTTAAGCACCTGCCTTGTCCCTCCCTTCATCCGTGTCCTATAGCTTTGGTATTGGTATCCCACAAGTAATGGATGAATCCGTGGACTGGATACACCTTACAAGAGAAAACAAAATTTATGCTTACCTGATAAATTTATTTCTCTTGTGGTGTATCCAGTCCACGGCCCGCCCTGTCATTTTAAGGCAGGTGTTTTTTCATTTTTAAATCTGGCTTGGCACCCTTGGGAGCCGGATTTCCTGCACGCTATTTTCTAAGAGGTGAAAACGTCAAATAAAGGAGCTTTCTGCAAGAAGTTTGTTATACTTCATGAATGAAATTCCCCTTTATTTGTTTCAATAGTCAATCCTACCATTTCGCAAATGCTAGGGTTGACTTTCACTTTAACTCTATGAAGCTTGTAGATATGAATAAAGTATTGGATTATGTAGCTTTCTTGTAATGTATACCTATGCATCAACCATTGTCTGCTATTTTTTATTTATTTATTTTGTATTGTACAGTGTAAACAATACTCTATAATTGCTTTTTATATAAATGTTTTTTTTATTTTTGTATAGAGGATTTTAATATGGCATATATAGGGTTAAAGAATTGTATACATACCTGATTATATTCATGACCACTAGAGGGCGTTTTGAGATAAATAACCTTGATGTATACAAACATATGTGATTAAGGGTATCATAACCAAAATGTTGTGTGATCTTGTGACCCAGGAATGATATAATAAAGTTTGTTTAAAAAGATACAGTTCTGTTGTATTCTGCTTGAATCTGGAATTCACTAAGGTCTTGGCAGTAGCCCAGGACCAGGGTGGATTTGGGAGTGCACGCTGTACTTTGTTTGGATTGATTCTTCTACCCACATCACACCCATGACCCTGCAACTTCTCTGTCATCCCCAAACCCACATCATACCTCTAACCCTGCAACTGCTCTGTTATTCTTGCACCCACATCAGACCCATGGCCCTGCATCTGCTCTGTCATCCCTATACCCACGTCACACCCATGAACCTGCAACTGATCTGTCATCCAGGTACCTACATCATATCCTTACCTCCAACTGCTATCATCCCTATACCCACATCATAGCCCTGACCTTGTACTTGCTCTGTCATCCCTGTAACCACATCATACATACCCTTACCCTGACTCTGCAACTGCACTGTCATCTTGTTAATCACTTCATACCCCTGACACTGGGGCCCATTTATCAAGCACCGAATGGAGCTTGTGGGCCTGTGTTTCTGGCGAGTCTTCAGACAGGATTCTGGACAGGAATCGCCGGAATTCAACACGATCGAGTATGATTGGGTTGATTGACACCTCCCTGCTGGCGTTTGATTGGCTGCGAGTCAGCAGGGGGCGGCGTTGCACCAGCAGCTCTTGTGAGCTGATGTTGCAATGTTAAATGCGGCGAGCGTATTGCTTTCCGCATTCAGCGAGGTCTTGCAGACCTGATCCGCACTGTCGGATCAGGTCCGCAAGACCTTTGCTCCACTGAAATTGATCTTTCAGCCCTGTAAGCACTTCATACTCCTGACCCTGCAAGTACTCTGTCATCTCTGTACCCACATCACACCCTGACCCTGCAACTGCTATTTCATCCCTGTAAGCAATTCATACCCCTTACTCTGCAGTTGATCTGTCATCCCTGTAAGCACTTCATACCTCTGACCCTGCAACTGCTATTATTCCTATATCCACATCATACCCCTGACTCTGCAACTGCACTGTCATCCCTGTAAGCACTTCATGAACCTGACCCTGCAACTGCTCTGTCATCCCTGTACCCACATCACACACTGACCCTGCAACTGCTCTTTCATCCCAAAACACATATCACACTCCTGACCCTGCGACTGTGGTTTAGGTGTAAAGAGAAACATATGTAGCATTCTGCAGAGGTTGGCCTATAGCTCAGACTCTTCATTTTGCTACAGATGAGTTGAGCCTCAATGGGAAGGAGGATCTGCAATCAGGAAAAAGTTGCAATGGGGGAACCAATGCTGCAGTGGGGTAGCCGGATCTTCAGTGGAAGACCTGATCCTTATTGGGGAAGATGGTGGTAGCAGGTAAGTAAGTATTTAAAGGGACAGTATACTATAACATTGTTTTTCCCTTAATGTGTTTCCAATAACTTTTTTTTTACCTGCTGCAGAGTATAAAATGTATGAGATTTGCTTTTTTAAAGGGACGGTTCACCCAAAAATGTTCTCCCCTTTAAATTGTGCCCTATGATTAATTTTACCTGCTGGAGTGTTTTAAAATGTTTACAAGTAGCTCCTTTACCCCTATTTTGGCATTTGAAATAGCTGATTTAGCTTCTGGTATCCCAACCTATACTTAAAGTTTCTATACTGGAGTATATTCTATTGAATTGCCTAAGTAAACACAGCCAGCAGAAGAGATTACACTCTCAGTGGGGGGCATGATAGTTAAGTAATAAAATTATAATTTTGCATTGTTCTCTCTAAGTATTGAGCTTTGGTTTTCTAGACAAATATAAGATAAGGAAGCAAGACTGTGTACATAAAAGTGATAACATAATGAGATCTGATTGTAATAGGCTGTGGTTTAAAAGCACAAAACTAGCTACTTCATATACACAAATAAACCGAAAAATGCAATTTCTCATACATTTTATAATCATTGAAAATACATTCATATAAAAACAATTTTACAGTGTACTGTCCCTTTAAGGCTTATTTGTGTATATGCATTAGCTGATTTTGTGTTTTGAAGCCAAAACCTAATAAAATGGGTTGAGCTTTTAGGTATAATCAGATCTCATTACTTTATCACATTGTGTAAATATACATGATTCTTTATCTTATATCTGTCCATAAACCAATCACCAATATTTGGAGAGAACAATGGAAAATTTACATTGTATAACCTTATCTCTTCTATAACCCACTGTGAGGGTAATTTCTGTACTGTCCAATTCCAATTTCCAAATAAAATCCATGCCTGGCTGTGCAGCGCTGACTCTATCTGCGAGCGTGCGTGACGTCACGTGATTGACTGTGGGCGTGGCTGACGCTAACCGGCTGTGCGCTGCTTCTGCTTGATACAACAAGAAAACTTGCACTGGTAAGGAGGATATACTCTTAACTTGGACTTAAGAGTCCATGAGCTAGTGACGTATGGGATAATGACTACCCAAGATGTGGATCTTTCCACACAAGAGTCACTAGAGAGGGAGGGATAAAATAAAGACAGCCAATTCCTGCTGAAAATAATCCACACCCAAAATAAAGTTTAACGAAAAACATAAGCAGAAGATTCAAACTGAAACCGCTGCCTGAAGTACTTTTCTACCAAAAACTGCTTCAGAAGAAGAAAATACATCAAAATGGTAGAATTTAGTAAAAGTATGCAAAGAGGACCAAGTTGCTGCTTTGCAAATCTGGTCAATCGAAGCTTCATTCCTAAACGCCCAGGAAGTAGAAACTGACCTAGTAGAATGAGCTGTAATTCTCTGAGGCGGAGTTTTACCCGACTCAACATAGGCAAGATGAATTAAAGATTTCAACCAAGATGCCAAAGAAATGGCAGAAGCTTTCTGGCCTTTTCTAGAACCGGAAAAGATAACAAATAGACTAGAAGTCTTACGGAAAGATTTCGTAGCTTCAACATAATATTTCAAAGCTCTAACAACATCCAAAGAATGCAACGATTTCTCCTTAGAATTCTTAGGATTAGGACATAATGAAGGAACCACAATTTCTCTACTAATGTTGTTGGAATTCACAACTTTAGGTAAAAATTCAAAAGAAGTTCGCAACACCGCCTTATCCTGATGAAAAATCAGAAAAGGAGACTCACAAGAAAGAGCAGATAATTCAGAAACTCTTCTGGCAGAAGAGATGGCCAAAAGGAACAAAACTTTCCAAGAAAGTAATTTAATGTCCAATGAATGCATAGGTTCAAACGGAGGAGCTTGAAGAGCTCCCAGATCCAAATTCAAACTCCAAGGAGGAGAAATTGACTTAATGACAGGTTTTATACGAACCAAAGCTTGTACAAAACAATGAATATCAGGAAGAATAGCAATCTTTCTGTGAAAAAGAACAGAAAGAGCAGAGATTTGTCCTTTCAAAGAACTTGCGGAAAAACCCTTATCTAAACCATCCTGAAGAAACTGTAAAATTCTCGGTATTCTAAAAGAATGCCAGGAAAAATGATGAGAAAGACACCAAGAAATATAAGTCTTCCAGACTCTATAATATATCTCTCGAGATACAGATTTACGAGCCTGTAACATAGTATTAATCACAGAGTCAGAGAAACCTCTTTGACCAAGAATCAAGCGTTCAATCTCCATACCTTTAAATTTAAGGATTTCAGATCCTGATGGAAAAAAGGACCTTGTGACAGAAGGTCTGGTCTTAACGGAAGAGTCCACGGTTGGCAAGAGGCCATCCGGACAAGATCCGCATACCAAAACCTGTGAGGCCATGCCGGAGCTACCAGCAGAACAAACGAGCATTCCTTCAGAATCTTGGAGATTACTCTTGGAAGAAGAACTAGAGGCGGAAAGATATAGGCAGGATGATACTTCCAAGGAAGTGATAATGCATCCACTGCCTCCGCCTGAGGATCCCGGGATCTGGACAGATACCTGGGAAGTTTCTTGTTTAGATGGGACGCCATCAGATCTATTTCTGGAAGTTCCCACATTTGAACAATCTGAAGAAATACCTCTGGGTGAAGAGACCATTCGCCCGGATGCAACGTTTGGCGACTGAGATAATCCGCTTCCCAATTGTCTACACCTGGGATATGAACCGCAGAGATTAGACAGGAGCTGGATTCCGCCCAAACCAAAATTCGAGATACTTCTTTCATAGCCAGAGGACTGTGAGTCCCTCCTTGATGATTGATGTATGCCACAGTTGTGACATTGTCTGTCTGAAAACAAATGAACGATTCTCTCTTCAGAAGAGGCCAAAACTGAAGAGCTCTGAAAATTGCACGGAGTTCCAAAATATTGATCGGTAATCTCACCTCCTGAGATTCCCAAACTCCTTGTGCCGTCAGAGATCCCCACACAGCTCCCCAACCTGTGAGACTTGCATCTGTTGAAATTACAGTCCAGGTCGGAAGCACAAAAGAAGCCCCCTGAATTAAACGATGGTGATCTGTCCACCATGTTAGAGAGTGTCGAACAATCGGTTTTAAAGATATTAATTGAGATATCTTCGTGTAATCCTTGCACCATTGCTTCAGCATACAGAGCTGAAGAGGTCGCATGTGAAAACGAGCAAAGGGGATCGCGTCCGATGCAGCAGTCATAAGACCTAGAATTTCCATGCATAAGGCTACCGAAGGGAATGATTGTGACTGAAGGTTTCGACAAGCTGCAATCAATTTTAGACGTCTCTTGTCTGTTAAAGACAGAGTCATGGACACTGAATCCATCTGGAAACCCAGAAAGGTTACCCTTGTCTGAGGAATCAAAGAACTTTTTGGTAAATTGATCCTCCAACCATGATCTTGAAGAAACAACACAAGTCGATTCGTATGAGATTCTGCTAAATGTAAAGACTGAGCAAGTACCAAGATATCGTCCAAATAAGGAAATACCACAATACCCTGTTCTCTGATTACAGACAGAAGGGCACCGAGAACCTTTGTAAAAATTCTTGGAGCTGTAGCTAGGCCAAACGGCAGAGCCACAAACTGGTAATGCTTGTCCAGAAAAGAGAATCTCAGGAACTGAAAATGATCTGGATGAATCGGAATATGCAGATATGCATCCTGTAAATCTATTGTGGACATATAATTCCCTTGCTGAACAAAAGGTAAGATAGTCCTTACAGTTACCATCTTGAACGTTGGTATCCTTACATAACGATTCAATATTTTTAGATCCAGAACTGGTCTGAAAGAATTCTCCTTCTTTGGTACAATGAAGAGATTTGAATAAAACCCCATCCCCTGTTCCGGAACTGGAACTGGCATAATTACTCCAGTCAACTCTAGATCTGAAACACATTTCAGAAATGCTTGAGCTTTTACTGGATTTACTGGGACACGGGAAAGAAAAAATCTCTTTGCAGGAGGTCTCATCTTGAAACCAATTCTGTACCCTTCTGAAACAATGCTCTGAATCCAAAGATTGTGAACAGAATTGATCCAAATTTCCTTGAAAAAACGTAACCTGCCCCCTACCAGCTGAGCTGGAATGAGGGCCGCACCTTCATGTGGACTTAGAAGCAGGCTTTGCCTTTCTAGCTGGCTTGGATTTATTCCAGACTGGAGATGGTTTCCAAACTGAAACTGCTCCTGAGGATGAAGGATCAGGCTTTTGTTCTTTGTTGAAACGAAAGGAACGAAAACGATTATTAGTCCTGTTTTTACCTTTAGATTTTTTATCCTGTGGTAAAAAAGTTCCTTTCCCACCAGTAACAGTTGAAATAATGGAATCCAACTGAGAACCAAATAATTTGTTACCCTGGAAAGAAATGGAAAGTAAAGTTGATTTAGAAGCCATATCAGCATTCCAAGTTTTAAGCCATAAAGCTCTTCTAGCTAAAATAGCTAGAGACATAAACCTGACATCAACTCTGATAATATCAAAAATGGCATCACAGATAAAATTATTAGCATGCTGAAGAAGAATAATAATATCATGAGAATCACGATGTGTTACTTGTTGCGCTAAAGTTTCCAACCAAAAAGTTGAAGCTGCAGCAACATCAGCCAAAGATATAGCAGGTCTAAGAAGATTACCTGAACACAGATAAGCTTTTCTTAGAAAGGATTCAATTTTCCTATCTAGAGGATCCTTAAACGAAGTACCATCTGACGTAGGAATAGTAGTACGTTTAGCAAGGGTAGAAATAGCCCCATCAACTTTAGGGATCTTGTCCCAAAATTCTAATCTGTCAGACGGCACAGGATATAATTGCTTAAAACGTTTAGAAGGAGTAAATGAATTACCCAAATTATCCCATTCTTTGGAAATTACTGCAGAAATAGCATTAGGAACAGGAAAAACTTCTGGAATAACCACAGGAGCTTTAAATACCTTATCTAAACGTTTAGAATTAGTATCAAGAGGACCAGAATCCTCTATTTCTAAAGCAATTAGTACTTCTTTAAGTAAAGAACGAATAAATTCCATTTTAAATAAATATGAAGATTTATCAGCATCAACCTCTGAGACAGAATCCTCTGAACCAGAGGAATCATCAGAATCAGAATGATAATGTTCATTTAAAAATTCATCTGTAGGGAGAGAAGTTTTAAAAGATTTTTTACGTTTACTAGAAGGAAAAAATAACAGACATAGCCTTCTTTATGGATTCAGAAACAAAATCTCTTATATTATCAGGAACATTCTGCACCTTAGATGTTGAAGGAACTGCAACAGGCAATGGTACTTTACTAAAGGAAATATTATCTGCTTTAACAAGTTTGTCATGACAATCAATACAAACAAACAGCTGGAGGAATAGCTACCAAAAGTTTACAGCAGATACACTTAGCTTTGGTAGATTCAGCACTAGACAGCGATTTTCCTGTAGTATCTTCTGACTCAGATGCAACGTGAGACATCTTGCAATATGTAAGAGAATAAACAACATACAGGGAGTGCAGAATTATTAGGCAAATGAGTATTTTGACCACATCATCCTCTTTATGCATGTTGTCTTACTCCAAGCTGTATAGGCTCGAAAGCCTACTACCAATTAAGCATATTAGGTGATGTGCATCTCTGTAATGAGAAGGGGTGTGGTCTAATGACATCAACACCCTATATCAGGTGTGCATAATTATTAGGCAACTTCCTTTCCTTTGGCAAAATGGGTCAAAAGAAGGACTTGACAGGCTCAGAAAAGTCAAAAATAGTGAGATATCTTGCAGAGGGATGCAGCATTCTTAAAATTGCAAAGCTTCTGAAGCGTGATCATCGAACAATCAAGCGTTTCATTCAAAATAGTCAACAGGGTCGCAAGAAGCGTGTGGAAAAACCAAGGCGCAAAATAACTGCCCATGAACTGAGAAAAGTCAAGCGTGCACCTGCCAAGATGCCACTTGCCACCAGTTTGGCCATATTTCAGAGCTGCAACATCACTGGAGTGCCCAAAAGCACAAGGTGTGCAATACTCAGAGACATGGCCAAGGTAAGAAAGGCTGAAAGACGACCACCATTGAACAAGACACACAAGCTGAAACGTCAAGACTGGGCCAAGAAATATCTCAAGACTGATTTTTCTAAGGTTTTATGGACTGATGAAATGAGAGTGAGTCTTGATGGGCCAGATGGATGGGCCCGTGGCTGGATTGGTAAAGGGCAGAGAGCTCCAGTCCGACTCAGACGCCAGCAAGGTGGAGGTGGAGTACTGGTTTGGGCTGGTATCATCAAAGATGAGTTTGTGGGGCCTTTTCGGGTTGAGGATGGAGTCAAGCTCAACTCCCAGTCCTACTGCCAATTTCTGGAAGACACCTTCTTCAAGCAGTGGTACAGGAAGAAGTCTGCATCCTTCAAGAAAAACATGATTTTCATGCAGGACAATGCTCCATCACACGCGTCCAAGTACTCCACAGCGTGGCTGGCAAGAAAGGGTATAAAAGAAGAAAATCTAATGACATGGCCTCCTTGTTCACCTGATCTGAACCCCATTGAGAACCTGTGGTCCATCATCAAATGTGAGATTTACAAGGAGGGAAAACAGTACACCTCTCTGAACAGTGTCTGGGAGGCTGTGGTTGCTGCTGCACGCAATGTTGATGGTGAACAGATCAAAACTCTGACAGAATCCATGGATGGCAGGCTTTTGAGTGTCCTTGCAAAGAAAGGTGGCTATATTGGTCACTGATTTGTTTTTGTTTTGTTTTTGAATGTCAGAAATGTATATTTGTGAATGTTGAGATGTTATATTGGTTTCACTGGTAAAAATAAATAATTGAAATGGGTATGTATTTGTTTTTTGTTAAGTTGCCTAATAGTTATGCACACTAATAGTCACCTGCACACACAGATATCCCCCTAAAATAGCTAAAACTAAAAACAAACTAAAAACTACTTCCAAAAATATTCAGCTATGATATTAATGAGTTTTTTGGGTTCATTGAGAACATGGTTGTTGTTCAATAATAAAATTAATCCTCAAAAATACAACTTGCCTAATAATTCTGCACTCCCTGTATATATAAAGCAAAATTTATCAAATTCCTTAAATGACAGTTTCAGGAATGGGAAAAAATGCCAAAGAACAAGCTTCTAGCAACCAGAAGCAATAAAAAATGAGACTTAAATAATGTGGAGACAAAAGCGACGCCCATATTTTTTCGCGCCAAATAAGACGCCCACATTATTTGGCGCCTAAATGCTTTTGGCGCCAAAAATGACGCCACATCCGGAACGCCGACATTTTTGGCGCAAAATAACGTCAAAAAATGACGCAACTTCCGGCGACACGTATGACGCCGGAAACGGAAATAGATTTTTTGCGCCAAAAAAGTCAGCGCCAAGAATGACGCAATAAAATGAAGCATTTTCAGCCCCCGCGAGCCTAACAGCCCACAGGGAACATTTTTGAAGGTAAGAAAAAATGATTAAATCAAATGCATTATCCCAAATATGAAACTGACTGTCTGAAAATAAGGAAAGTTGAACATTCTGAGTCAAGGCAAATAAATGTTTGAATACATATATTTAGAACTTTATAAACAAAGTGCCCAACCATAGCTTAGAGTGTCACAGAAAATAAGATTTACTTACCCCAGGACACTCATCTACATGTTTGTAGAAAGCCAAACCAGTACTGAAACGAGAATCAGCAGAGGTAATGGTATATATAAGAGTATATCGTCGATCTGAAAAGGGAGGTAAGAGATGAATCTCTACGACCGATAACAGAGAACCTATGAAATAGACCCCGTAGAAGGAGATCACTGCATTCAAATAGGCAATACTCTCCTCACATCCCTCTGACATTCACTGCACGCTGAGAGGAAAACCGGGCTCCAACTTGCTGCGGAGCGCATATCAACGTAGAATCTAGCACAAACTTACTTCACCACCTCCATCGGAGGCAAAGTTTGTAAAACTGAATTGTGGGTGTGGTGAGGGGTGTATTTATAGGCATTTTGAGGTTTGGGAAACTTTGCCCCCTCCTGGTAGGAATGTATATCCCATACGTCACTAGCTCATGGACTCTTGCTAATTACATGAAAGAAATCACTCTGTACCAGACTGCCGTAGGCGTCCCCCTTCTCCTTTTTTACAATATTTGTTTACAATGTTAACTTGCTTTGTGACAGTGACATTCAAACTAAAGCTCTGTAATCTCTACAGGTTATCAGCCATGACTGACCTGCATATGGTCTGCCTCACTTCATATTGTGTCACAATCTGCAATAGTAAAATGACTGTTAAAGGATTACTTTCTGTTATAATTTTTAAGCTAAACAACTAACATATTAAAGTTAATCAACATTAATTAAAACCTACTGACCTATATTTTCTCCAAAACGAAGTTTCATAACGTTCTAAAAGTGATATCTTTTATTCGCCGATGATGTCACGTTATCCTGCCCACTATTTTCAGCACTGAGTGTTCAAAATACTTAAACCAATAACTTTGTGTTTAAAGTGCCATTTTGAAACCTAGGTATTGTAAACGGATTGGTACAGAGCAAAGGATACCCACGGAGTGGGTTTGGAAAACAATTCAATTTGCAGACAAGATTACTGATATACGGTAGTGATATGTTAATGAAATGCTATTGATAAAAAGCGTATTTGGGGTAGTTAGTTAGTAAAATATTTACTTACAGTGGCCCTTTAACCATTTATTTGAATATAAGAAAGAATATGGTCTGTCAGTGGTTACATGCAGGACTGTATTAAGGGGCATGCAAACTGGGCAGCTACCTGGGTGCCAGTACTAGCTGACTGCATGATCTAACATTGAGTGAATCTGCCTCATTTTGGCCCGTCCTTTTGTGGCCCAGCCATTTGTGGCTCCGCCCTCCCCCATGGCCGGTATTATTTAAAGGAAATGGTGGCAACCCTAGACAGCGCTAGTTCATGTGTGCCATATGGATAACCTAGTGCTCACTCTGTCAAAAGAACTGAGATAAGGGGGCATTCTGCAGAGGCTTAGACACAAGGTAATCACAGAGGTAAAAAGTGTATTAATATAACCGTGTTGCTTTTGCAAAACTGGGGAATAAGTAATAAAGGGATTATCTATCTTTTTAAACAATAAAAATTCTGGCCCTTTAAATATTAATTTTGTTCCACATGCAGCCATAATTTTCAGATTAGTTTACATGGAGCTCTATACAAAATGGTCCGGATTACAAAATGGCGCACAAATGATAGCAGTATACAAAAAAAATAAGCAGTATCGCTGGACCACACTAACATTAGAGTGCAACTTGATATTTCAAGTCCATGGTAAATCCTAGGCATGTGCATGGACAAAAAAAAATGGTTGTTCCGAATTTGAAAATTGAATATTTGAGGAATTTAGTTTCTCCAAATATTCGTTGACCATCCCATTCGGTATTCGTTTCTTCTTAAACAAAATGGATACCCAAGATTCGTCAAACATTTACTCTCCTTTTCATTAAAACAATGTAAATGTTTCACAGCTGCCCCTGCAAAAAACTCATATACTTACCTAAACAAGCTGGAGAAAACACTAACCTGGTCCTTTTCTTGCCTGAGCCTGGCCCGCACTAACTGGAGGCTTAGCGCAGGCCGGGCTCAGACAACAAGAGGACTGGGTTAGCGCACTCTCCAGCATGTTAAAGTAAGTATTTGAGGATTTTTTAAGAAAACTAAGGAATACCGACTGTCACGGATATCAGGCTGCCAAGGCTACCTCCTCCCGTACCATGAATTGTTGTGTTTCCCCCAGCTCCCCTTTTCATTGTTACTAGGATTACACATTGCCCAGAAAAAGCTGATTGCTGCTCGCTAGGGTCTTACTGACTCGCCGAGACCCAACTGGGATCTTATGGAACTACTCGCTGGCTGGGCTCGCTAGGGATCCACGCTGAACTTTGACCTAGGTCACTCTGGAGGCCCTTTGCCCCAGAGCTCCGCTCTATTGGGGATTATTACTACCTTTGAGGTGCAAGGGTTGGGGTGATTGCCAGGAGGGAGCTCACTCCGGAACCCAGGGTTTCGAACCCCTCTCCACCTCTGGCTGACCTGGAATACTGTTTGACTAACTGCCGCTCCAGTGACGGATCATGTTGCTTTTTGGACTGGGACATCTCGGGGCCTTTAGCTCTCCAATGGTACCCAGGAATAGCTGCCGCTCCCTTGGTATCACCCCAAAACCGCGACCTAGCTATTGTAGGATCCCTATGTGACTATTGTTCCATTGGAGGCTCCAGCGTGTCTGGAGGGGAGGGAATCTCTGAATCAGATAAGTCTCTTATCAAGATGGAAAGTGTGTATATAAGCTGTGTGTTTGTTTCAATAAAGTCGGTTCCTGTTTCACCTTAATACTGGTCTTGTCTGTTTATTAGGATGGGCTCTTACTAAAATCACTTTTCCTGCTCTACAGCTACAGGTTCCAGGTATAGCAAGTGCCTAGACACTAATGACTTTTGTAAATAAGGAGAAAAACCCTTAACATATTTTCCTATAACGGATTTCCTATTACCCTCTGTGACAAGGGACATATCACATATGTTTAAAAATCACGCATCATACCCTCAAACTGCGGCTAGATTCTATGCTGATCCTAAGGGAAGTGGAAGCCATGCTAGATGCCCATTTTAATAAGCTTTGCGCAGTACTTGAGGAGGAAAATATCTCACTAAAAGATGTATGTGCCAATGTAAAAGGAGAATTGCAGCCTTCACTACAACTCCCCACCAAACCTACCGATATGAAACAAGGAGGCACACAGCCTACTATCACAAACATGAGCGCCTTTACTCCAGAAAAGGAAAAAAAATCTACAGAGCCTCAAACTGGGACAAATAAAAATACAACAGAAGAAGCCGCAGATTCACCTGCTGATATTGATGAATCACCACCCTCAACTAGTAAAAAGGATGGCTCCGTTAATCGGTTCATGCAGATCCAAGACTGGATAACACACAAGGTGAACAGCAACTTCTTGATGCACAAAGGAGGTACCTACTTCCTGAAGAAGCCATACCAAATGCGTACCTCAGGAAAGTTTCAGGGCCAGACGGATGCAGCTCTTCTCACTGATGGCTGTGGGGTAGTCCACCCTACACAGCCGAGAACGAAGGAAGTACGTTGTCTCAATGAGAAAATTCTCACCACTGTCTTATACCAGCCCTTCTTAAACTGTGGGTCACGACCCCATATGGGGTTGCGGAACCCTAATGTGGAGGTCACGGGATCTGTGGGGGTCGCGGGAGTAGTGTAGAGCTCTTTATTTGTTTTTAAATGTTGTGCACTGCAAACCCAAAGCAGTTTGCGCGGGAGGAAGTTCTTTTCTTTTTCCCACGCCTGTACCACACACTGTATTGTGAGAGTGTGACTGGTAACACGGCAGTTCGGTTTGGCGCTTGGAGAGGCAGGCATCAGAGGGAAGAGCGGAACTCCTTACTGGCGTCAACCAGGTAAGTGCATGGGAAGAGAGAGGGGGGGTTGTTGGTGTCAGTTTCTCTTCCCCCTCAGGGGACCCCCTGGAACTTGAGGCTACTCAGCACTGTGGCCAAAGGTGAGTATACAAAGTGAAAAAATGGAGCACCGAGTTCAACGGAGGATAAAAAGAAATACTTTATTTGAAACAAACAAATTTTCAGGGTCCAGTGACCCCCGGGGCTAAAAACGGAATTAAAGGTAGAAAACATGTCAGCCAGTATCTCAATTTTCTACCTTTAACTCAGTGAGCCACAGTGTGAGCACAAGCTACAACAGTGGTTTGCGGCCCTCAGGGGAAAGTTGCAGCAGCAGCCTGGTTGGTGTGCAGGACCTGCAGATCCTAAGGCGATTGCTGGATGTCTTGAGGGAAAAGCTGCACTGTGGCAGCTTAGTGTGAAGCTCCAACCCGGTAACAGCAGCATCTAAGTTTAGAATGTGATGGCGTGAATACGCATTATTAGCTGGCAGAAATATGCTCTGTTTGCTTTTACTTTATTATTAATGAAATTATACTGCCTGTAATTGCATCATAATCCAAGTTTTAACCCTATGCCGCCTCAATTCTAGAGCTTAGCAGAAGGCATACAATTATAACCTGTAAAGAAGTTGCGCATACTACAGAATTACTATATAGAAAATCTGTATAGTAATTCTGTAGTATGTGCAACTTCTTTACAGGTTATAATTGTATGCCTTCTGCTAAGCTCTAGAATTGAGGCGGCATAGGGTTAAAACTTGGATTATTATGCAATTACAGGCAGTATAATTTCATTAATAATAAAGAAATAGCAAACTGAGCATATTTCTGCCAGCTAATAATGCGCATTCACGCCATATTCTCCTGAGTGCAATTGAATAACATTGTTATTTGTTAGTGAAGAATGATCCTTGGCCTTTAATAAACTGGGATTACTGTTAATGTTAGTACATTTACTTTTATTCATTTTTAATGTCTTTATTGTAGAGATTTAACCCCTAAGCTGCCAAAGAAGGCTACAATGCATAATGTAATACAATTAGCTATTTCTGTGTTTACTTGCACATAATACAGATTACATTTTAAAATGTATATTGAAATAATTTTATTTGGTTCTGCCTTGGGTATGACAAATTACATATGTTTGTATTTCAGCTACATGTAATGCTGTGAATTATTACTTTAAAAAAAAAAAAAAATACATTCCAACAAAAAAAAATCCACTTGTGTGGAAGTTATACATTATTCTATAGCTATTAAAAGGACAGTGGCTTGAGTGTTAAAATGTGTATAATTTCAATTTTTTTTATCAACATAAGGCTTTGGTGTTGTAAACATTATTATGATATATATATATATACATATATATATATATATATATATATATATTTATTTATTTATAGTGTGTATATTAAATATAAAATATATATGAATAAGATACACAACTTTTCTGCCAGTGATGTCTAATTAAACTCATTTCTGTTTGCAAAATAATGCATACCATATCATTGCGTTCATATTACAGGTTGGAAGAATTACCTCAAATCAATATTTAGTAACATCATAATATGGCGGTGCTAATGTCAGTGTGTTTAGTAACATAATAATATGGCGGTGCTAATGTCAGTATGTTTAGTAACATCATAATATGGCGGTGCTAATGTCAGTATGTTTAGTAACATCATAATATGGCGTTGCTAATGTCAGTATGTTTAGTAACATCTTAATATGGCGGTGCTAATGTCAGTATGTTTAGTAACATCATAATATGGCGGTGCTAATGTCAGTGTGTTTAGTAACATCCTAATATGGCGGTGCTAATGTCAGTATGTTTAGTAACATCCTAATATGGCGGTGCTAATGTCAGTGTGTTTAGTAACATCCTAATATGGCGGTGCTAATGTCAGTGTGTTTAGTAACATCATAATATGGCGGTGCTAATGTCAGTATGTTTAGTAACATCCTAATATGGCGGTGCTAATGTCAGTATGTTTAGTAACATCATAATATGGCGGTGCTAATGTCAGTATGTTTAGTAACATCATAATATGGCGGTGCTAATGTCAGTATGTTTAGTAACATCATAATATGGCGGTGCTAATGTCAGTATGTTTAGTAACATCCTAATATGGCGGTGCTAATGTCAGTATGTTTAGTAACATCATAATATGGCGGTGCTAATGTCAGTATGTTTAGTAACATCATAATATGGCGGTGCTAATGTCAGTATGTTTAGTAACATCATAATATGGCGGTGCTAATGTCAGTATGTTTAGTAACATCTTAATATGGCGGTGCTAATGTCAGTATGTTTAGTAACATCCTAATATGGCGGTGCTAATGTCAGTATGTTTAGTAACATCCTAATATGGCGGTGCTAATGTCAGTATGTTTAGTAACATCATAATATGGCGGTGCTAATGTCAGTATGTTTAGTAACATCATAATATGGCGGTGCTAATGTCAGTGTGTTTAGTAACATCATAATATGGCGGTGCTAATGTCAGTATGTTTAGTAACATCCTAATATGGCGGTGCTAATGTCAGTATGTTTAGTAACATCATAATATGGCGGTGCTAATGTCAGTATGTTTAGTAACTTCATAATATGGCGGTGCTAATGTCAGTATGTTTAGTAACATCCTAATAGGCGGTGCTAATGTCAGTATGTTTAGTAACATCATAATATGGCGGTGCTAATGTCAGTGTGTTTAGTAACATCATAATATGGCGGTGCTAATATCAGTGTGTTTAGTAACCTCCTAATATGGTGGTGCTAATGTCAGTATGTTTAGTAACATTATAATATGGCGGTGCTAATGTCAGTATGTTTAGTAACATCATAATATGGCGGTGCTAATGTCAGTGTGTTTAGTAACATCCTAATATGGCGGTGCTAATGTCAGTATGTTTAGTAACATCCTAATATGGCGGTGCTAATGTCAGTATGTTTAGTAACATCATAATATGGCGGTGCTAATGTCAGTATGTTTAGTAACATCCTAATATGGCGGTGCTAATGTCAGTGTGTTTAGTAACATCCTAATATGGTGGTGCTAATGTCCGTATGTTTAGTAACATCATAATATGGCGGTGCTAATGTCAGTATGTTTAGTAACATCATAATATGGCGGTGCTAATGTCAGTATGTTTAGTAACATCATAATATGGCGTTGCTAATGTCAGTGTGTTTAGTAACATCATAATATGGCGGTGCTAATGTCAGTGTGTTTAGTAACATCATAATATGGCGGTGCTAATGTCAGTATGTTTAGTAACATCATAATATGGCGTTGCTAATGTCAGTGTGTTTAGTAACATCATAATATGGTGGTGCTAATGTCAGTATGTTTAGTAACATCATAATATGGCGGTGCTAATGTCAGTATGTTTAGTAACATCCTAATATGGCGGTGCTAATGTCAGTATGTTTAGTAACATCCTAATATGGCGGTGCTAATGTCAGTATGTTTAGTAACATCCTAATATGGCGGTGCTAATGTCAGTGTGTTTAGTAACATCATAATATGGCGGTGCTAATGTCAGTGTGTTTAGTAACATCCTAATATGGCGGTGCTAATGTCAGTATGTTTAGTAACATCCTAATATGGCGGTGCTAATGTCAGTGTGTTTAGTAACATCATAATATGGCGGTGCTAATGTCAGTGTGTTTAGTAACATCATAATATGGCGGTGCTAATGTCAGTGTGTTTAGTAACATCATAATATGGCAGTGCTAATGTCAGTGTGTTTAGTAACATCATAATATGGCGGTGCTAATGTCAGTGTGTTTAGTAACATCATACTATGGCGGTGCTAATGTCAGTGTGTTTAGACTTAGTAACATACAATATTACCTCTATGTGTTTAACCCCATAGAGGTATGAGATGAGCATTGAAGGGGGGAGTATGAGTGTGAAGGGGGAATATGAAGGGAGACTATGGAAGGGGCAGGGGAGTGAGCATGAAAGGGGGAATATGGGGCGCGATCCGATATACGGCGTAGTTTGCGGCGCAAGCGATGGAACCCGCGTCGCCCGCAGTTTCAGCTCGCAACTCGAGCTATCCCATATACGGCGCCGTCAGATGCTAACGTGCCGTAAGTCGGATAAACCAGCGATGTCCAGAAATCTGGCGTCGCCAGTGACTTATGGCACGTTAGAAACTGCCGGCGCCTACAAAACCTGACTATAGTCTAAATCACCAGCACTGTCTAACACGCCTCCCTAACATAGCCCGACACGTCTAACCCTCTATCCGCTATCCCCCCTCTCTATCCTAACAATAAAATATGTATTAACCCCTAAACCGCCACTCCCAAACCCCGCCGCAACCTAATAAAGTTATTAACCCCTAAACCGCCGCCAGCTATATTAAATCTATAACCCCCTAAAGTGAGCCCCTAACACCGCCGCCATCTACCTTACCTACCCCCTAAAGTGAGCCCCTACCCCGCCGCCATCTATTTTAAAATTATTAACCCCTAATCTAATCCCCCAACCCCGCCGCCATCTATATTAAATTATTTAACCCCTAAAATACTAAACTATCCCTACCACTAAACCTAAGTCTAACCCTACAAATAGCCCTGAAAAGGGCTTTTTGCGTGGCATTGCCCCAAAGTAAACTGCTCTTTTGCCAGCCCTTAAAAGGGCTTTTGGCGGGGCTTTGTCACAAAGTAATCAGCTCTTTTGCCTACAATCTAAATCCCCCTACACCGCTGCCACCTATAATAAATGTATTAACCCCTAATCTAATCTCCCTACACCGCCGCCAGCTATATTAAACACATTAACCCCTAATCTAATCCCCCTACACCGCCGCCAGCTATATTAACTATATTAACCCTAATTATATTAGGGTTAAAGGGACAGTAAACCTTAAAAATAATGTTATATAATTCGGCACATAGTGCAGAATTAAATAACATTATATTAGCCAAATATTATTTAAACGTAATTTCCCCTATTCATTTTTAAAAGAAAGTGCTGTTTCACAGACCCGCTCTCTGCTCTCTGCTGAGCGGGTCTGTTATATTTCCTCAGCGCATCGGGCCAGCTGTATAGTCACAGCCCGGCCCGACCGCGCCATAAGACTAAGTGCAGCTCGCTCCTGTCACTATACAGCTGGCCCGATGCGCTGAGGAATTATAACAGACCCGCTCAGCAGAGAGCAGAGAGCGTGTCTGTGAAACAGCACTTTCTTTTAAAAATTAATAGGGGAAATTACGTTTAAATAATATTTGGCTAATATAATGTTATATAATTTTGCACTATGTGCAGAATTATATAACATTATTTTTAAGGTTTACTGTCCCTTTAATATAGTTAATATCGTTATTATATTATATATATATTAAGTATAATAACCCTATCTAACTCTAACATCCCTAACTAAACTCTTATTAAAATAAATCTAATATTAATATTATAAACTAAAATATTCCTATTTAAATCTAAATACTTACCTATAAAATAAACCCTACCGGCTAGATTTGGAGTTTGGCGGTAGATGGGCTGCTAACGCTACGCGTGGTTTATGTCTAACGCACGGCATTGTTTGACTCCGGTATTTAGAGTTCAAAATAGACCATCTAACGATGCTCCTAACGCGTGTATTTCACACGCGTAATCCTGCCCGCGTTAAACAGTCTCCCATAGAGATCAATGGAAAAGCAAAATAAATAGCTTTTTTCACCTAACACTCAATCTCGCGAGAAATACGCACAGCTCGGTCATATGACGCATACCACATCATGCACAACAATAACACGCCGCAAATGTCATAACAACAATCACTAAACAAAGCACACAAGCATTACACATTCACAAGCGGGGGGATTTTTAATAAAACTTAATACAGGGAATACGCATATGCGGGGGGATTTTTAATAAAACTTAATACATGGAATACGCATATGCGGGGGGATTTTTAATAAAACTTAATACAGGGAATACGCATATACTTTAAGATGCGGAAATACGCTAAATAACAACAAGGAAAAAAAAATATACATACACTAGCAAAATAATCGCATTCAATATCACTATATATTAGGACAAACATACATATACAACACTTCACTAATAACACACCATCACAAATTCACATTTAAACAGAATACTATTGGTCAATGTTATAGAAAACAAGCACTATGACATCATCGCATTCTACACATTCCACAAATACTAACTCAAAATGAGCATGCGCAAATTCACACACCTAATACACATTGCACAAATAATAATTGCTAATAAAGCACACATGAACACAATTTACAACGCAAATAGGTACATCATTAAACATTTACACAGGGTATATAAGCACCACACAAGCATGGCTTCTTTGACTGTGTTGCTGGTGGGTCTTTGGAGATTGGAGGTTTAAGATTAGAGAGTTTGTGCATTATTGTCAGTGAGTTAGTGTTAGTGTGAGAGAGTCAGTTGTTAGTGTTATCGTGAGGGAGTTAGTGGGAGTGGGAGAGAGTCAGTTAGTGGGAGCGTGAGTGAGTTAGTGGTAGTGGGAGTTGTTAGTGAAAGTTAGTGGTAGTGTGAGAGAATCAATTAGTGGGAGCGTGAGTTAGTGCTAGTGTGAGTTATTGAGAGTTAGTGGGAGTGTGAGTTAGTGAGAATTAGTAGTAGTGTGAGTTAGTGAGAATTAGTAGTAGTGTGAGTTAGCGAGCGAGTGATTTTTCTGTACACTTAACACATTTACACGCAAACACATTCAATACATTCATACACTTATCAATAACACTACATACACTCCATAACCCATACCCCCTCATACTACACTCCATACCCCATTCCCTGTATTCCCATTCCCTTTCATCCCATTTACTCTTATCCCATACCCCATCCCCATCCCATACCCATACCCTAGTTACATTTATTTTACATATCCTCCTTTTAGTCTTCTTCTTTTTGTTTATTTAAATACTCCTTACCCTCTTTGTTTTTTTAGATCCCTCTCACACTTTCTGCACTTATTTTGTCTTTTTAGTTCTTTATTTTGAACCCCTTTCATTTCATCACACTCACTTTTTGTTTGATTATTTGGGGTTTAGTTTAGGGAACAGATGGAGGGCAGGCAGGGGAGAGGTAGAGGGGGGAGGAGAGGGAGGGGGAGAGGAACAGGGCAGGAAGGGGGGCAGGAAGGGGGTCAGGAAGCGGGGGTGGAAGCAATGAACAAGTGGCTGGGCCCAGTGGCGGACAGAGTAGGGCTTCACAGTCCGGGAAACAGAGGGCATCGTCAAAGGGGAAGGCCAAGGCGACTAGGGAGGCGAGGTTTTCGATGGAGGAGAAGGAGGCCCTCGTCGAGGCCTATATGGCCAGGTATAGGAGGCTGCAGCACCAGAAGACCACCCCGACTGAGAAGAGGAAGCTCTGGCATGAGATAAGGAATGCAGTCAATGCAGTGGGTGGCCGGAATAGAGATATAGACTCTATAAAACATCGATACCGGGACTGTAAGATGGATCTCAAGAAAAAGTTAAGCCTGGAGGCCCGACATGCCGCAGGAACCGGTGGCGGACCTGCCCTGGAAATCGAGTACTGCCGATGGGAGGAAATGTTGCGGCCCAGCATCTCCGAGGTGGATGTAGTCGGTATAGGAGGAATTGATACCGGGAACCTGCCATTCTCATCTGACGGTAAGCTCATTTAAGAATAAATTCACATACGAATGTATTTCAAGGGACACTATACGCAAACCTTTACTTTCATGATTAAGGTAGCGAATTCAATTCTACAAAACATTCTAATGTACTTATATTACCTAATTTGAATCATTCTTGATATATATTTTAATGAAGAAATAGCCATGCACACGGTGAACCAATCACAGGAGGCAGCTATATTCAGCTAACAATCAGCATCTTCTAAGCATATTTAGATATGCTTTTCAGCAAAGAATATCCAGAGAATGAAGCTAATTAGATAAGAAAAGTACATTAGAAAGTTGATTATAAATGTATGCTTCTAAATCATGAAAGATAAAACATTGGGTTTCATGTCCCTTTAAGGATCAGATTAATGCTATTACGCTGTTTACACGCATTCACAATTACTTTGCGGTTACATCAGTATCTAGGCTATAGGTTAGGTGTGCATTTAAACAGACTGAAAACAAACGCTAAAACATTCAGATTGACCACAGATATCACAAACACGGTTTAGAAAATGCGGAAATCGTATTGATTGTTAGATTTCAAAGTGGATTAATGATTCTGCATTTGTAATTGTATCGTAAGCTAAGTCATTTAAAGCTTCATTTGGAAATATGCTAATATATACATTTATTTCTTTTTCAAATATACAGAGTCTGGGGAGGAGGCAGCACAACAAATACAGCCTCCTCCATCTCCCCGGGATGAGAGTGGTGGGGAGGAATTTCCACTTTGGAGGGAAGAGGCCCCCCGTGACGAAGAGGGCACGGAAGCAGATGAAGAGGCCCCGGAAGCAGAGGAGGAGGCCGCGGAACCAGAGGCCCCTCAAGGACCCGCACACCGCCGTGCACGGGTACCCCGCCAAGCACAACAAGAGGAAATAGCGGAGGTGCAGGTTCTACTGGACTACATAGACCAGATGCGTAACTCCCGGATACAAAATATTGAAGGCCGAACTCGAATTATTGATGGACAAAACCAAATAATTGAAGGACAAAACCAAATAATAAACATACTTAATAGAATAGAAGAAGGGCAAAACAGAATCATTAATCTACACCAAGAGATGTTTAATTTTTTTTCCGGGAGGCGCATGCTGGTCTGCCTCCTGGTCCGCCTCCTGCTGCTGGGCCTCCTGCTGCTGGGCCTCCTGCTGCTGGGCCATCTTCTCCTGCCGGCCCATCTTCTCCTGCCGGCCCATCTTCTCCTGCCGGGCCATCTTCTCCTGCCAGGCCATCTCCTCCTGCCGAGCCATCTTCTCCTCCTCAGCCATCTTCTCCTCCTCAGCCATCTTCTCCTCCTCAGCCATCTTCTCCTCCTCACTTTGGT
Source organism: Bombina bombina (assembly GCF_027579735.1). Classification (NCBI taxonomy): domain Eukaryota; kingdom Metazoa; phylum Chordata; class Amphibia; order Anura; family Bombinatoridae; genus Bombina; species Bombina bombina. Next base: position 855,286,974 of record NC_069502.1, read on the forward strand.
CGTCCCAGTACTCTTCCTTCCACTCTTCCCACAACATCTCCAAGGAGAACTCGTCATAGTCGGCAGTTGCCCCTCCCAGAGCCTCAGCCCCGTGGGAAGAGGGGAAGGAAGAGGAAGTAAGTATTTGTTTTCATGTTTAATGTTTTTTTTATTTAATGTGTAATGGATAGGTATGTGATGATGTGGTTTTCATACACTTGTGGACCACACTCTGTATATAATCTACTTCTATAGGACCGGGTCCATGGAGGCAGATTGTTTGCAGAGTGTGGGTTATAAGTGTGTGAAAACCACATCATCACATACCTATCCTTGTTCATGATATTGATTGGTTTCTGTGATGTGATGTCCAAACTGTTTCCCGAATCACAAACAAAATTACCATTATAATTATCCATGATGGCATATTACTGTTTGAATGCCAATAACACAGCTTAAAGGGACAGTCAGAAAATTATTGATTACAAAGAAAACACTGTATTACGCATTATCAAGTTGGAAACAACAAAACATGGAGAAATACGTGTGACTTATGTGCTTACCCTTGTATCTCTGACTATGAAAAATGACCACTTATTTGTTGTTCTGACATAACAACATTTTAGATATCAATGATCAATACATGGTAAATAATATGCTGTATGAGCACAAGGTTTAACATATACAAATGCTATCCAAATGCCCTCTAGTGTTCAAATTGTATAATGATTACATGCACTCTTCAAGCTCTAAGAAATGAGCACACAAACCTCTTAGGTTTATCTAGCAAATTAAAATAAACACAGACAAATGATTAATTGGTGAGAAACCTTTGATATCATTGATATTACAAAATTGACTTTTAGAATAATGAAAAACATTATTTGTTTTCTAAACTGTCCCTTTAACAAAATTACATATGCTAACATATATTTGAAGATTGTTGGTATATCTACATGTACTTGTTCAAACAATAAATATTGAAATCAGATTTATATTGACGTGTTAAATAAAGTCTATTTTCTTAAAGAGACATTATTGTGTTAATTTATTTTCAGAAAGACATTTGTTTTAACAATGAATATGGTTTAAAGTCCTTTAAGGAGTGGGGGGTGAAAATATGCTAACAATAATATATTTGGAGATTAACCAATGTGGAACTCATACATGATACAAAAATAAACATTTGCATTAAAGGGACAGTATACTATATTTTTAACTGAACTGTATGTAATAGACACTACTAGAAACAACAAGATTAACATATACTGATATCAATATTACAAAGCTTTAAACACTTTCAAAGAAAATAGGGTTATCTCTATTGAAAATATAGATGAACCCCCATTACAACCGTAAAACAAGACAATACCCCATCATTAACATATGAAAAGACACTTTACACAAACAGGAGAAAGCTGGAGATGGTACTCACATGAAACTCAGAGGCTTGACGAGGAGTCAGAAAATTACTTACATTTTCTTTGAACAGAAGCAAAATGAAACGTGTATTTGTTAAACAATGGACTATCTAACTAGAGACAAAATAAAAAGTTTTGATTTATAATGTGAGTGTCTAATGAACCTTTAATAGAATATACGACGAAATTACATTTAGAAGAAGTCGCCATCATATATTTAGCATATGATTAAGATAAATGCATATTGATTACTTGATTCTAACACAATAGCGCATATTTATGAATTAGATATCTTTAACATTAAACACAACAGTCATTTTACATAAAAAGGAACATATTGTTGACAAACATATTAAACAACATGGACTATAGAGATTTGCACTTGCCTCGAAATATCTTATGCATGAAAACATTTTGCTTTCATTCGTTTATTCAACCAGACATCCAGCAAAAGAGAATGTGGTGGTCTTTATCAGCTATGGTTCAACAATGTAACATGATGCAAACAATCCATATTCGCAATGTTTTTAAACTTGGCTTCATTCACAAACGTGTTTAACGTGCACAAACAAATATTGCGGGACTACGTAATACAATCAGACGTTTTTTTACCTTTGCATGTGACGTCTTAATTAACATGGCGCTTCCTTGATCACGTAAGAACGCAATCCAATAAAAGGCACATTCCTGATCACGTAAGAACGCAAACCAAAAAAGGCGCATCCTTGATCGCGTAAAAACGCCATCCAATAAAAGCTGCATCCTTGATCGCGTAAAAACGCCATCCAATAAAAGGTGCATCCTTGATCGCGTAAAAACGCCATACAATAAAAGGCGCATCCTTGATCGCGTAAAAACGCCATCCAATAAAAGGTGCATCCTTGATCGCGTAAAAACGTCAGTCAATACAAGGAATCATTGGACAGCCTGGCAGGTGACGTCTTAAGCAACATGGCGCATCCGCGATCGCTGAAAAACCGCAGCCAATACAAGGACTCAGTTGACAGCTTGGCATATCACTAAGAAACGTATTTATATTTTAGTAACTAGTATGTGTCTAGATTGCTATCTAGGAATGTCACGAAATCATGATTCATCTTTTCGGACTTGACTGTCCCTTGAACTATAGCTATGGTGTATATCTTTAACCTTTAAAAGATACACATGAGAAATACATATGCCATTGATGTTTTAAGATATGTTTAGATTGTTTGGGAATAACAATAATGACACATGTATTGATCAAACGGGTCATTTATTCAAGTTGAAATATGGTCAGACTACCTATAGCCATATATGGGAGGAGAAGTATTTTTTAAAAATATTTTGAAAAACATATTCCTCATATAAAATATGCGCATTACACACAGAGATTGATTTGGTTACACTTTTACAATAAGATAGAATAGAAAATGAAATACATGTGCTGTCAACATTACAATAAGATTGTTTATTATTAAGATTATATGTCCTTGTTCATGTAAAAAGGACAAAAACGCTTTAGAAATGGAAATACATTCATTAACAATTGTGCTCACCATCACTTAAAGGGACATGATTATTATTTATAAAAATAGGATACACAGAGACAATACTATTTCAATAAAATGAACACTTTACAGGGATTATATCATTGTATCAATCCTCAGATCATTTGTTAAAGGTGCATCAATTCATGCAGAGTTTATAAATACACACATGGATGTGAAATTTGAAATATACATATATAACAATCTTTATATACATATATAAAACAATTACTATGCTAATCATAATCATGCAATGATAAAGATTTTAGATAACAATATAAAGACAAAAATAATAATTACATTGGAGATGTTAATCTTAAAGTCATTTAGAATTGTATTACATATATGATTCAGGAAACAACATTATTTTGGGTATGTCCCTTTAAGGATCAATAAAATAGAGATTTCAATCAATGACATGAATAAGGAGGACAAAGAATCGTGCAATGACATGTCTTTTATTAGTATGTCAGAAAACAACAACGTTTATAAATAATATGGTAAAGATCAGGAAAATGTAGACATATGACAAGGTAACAGAGTGCATCACAGTCCATGAAGAGAGTTGCCAAGGGTCAGCATAGCCCCATTGTAGATATATGACAAGGTAACAGAGTGCATCACAGTCCATGAAGAGAGTTGCCAAGGGCCAGCATAGCCCCATTTGAGCCATATGACAAGGTAACAGAGTGCATCACAGTCCATGAAGAGAGTTGCCAAGGGCCAGCATAGCCCCATTTGAGCCATATGACAAGGTAACAGAGTGCATCACAGTCCATGAAGAGAGTTGCCAAGGGCCAGCATAGCCCCATTTGAGCCATATGACAAGGTAACAGAGTGCATCACAGTCCATGAAGAGAGTTGCCAAGGGCCAGCATAGCCCCATTTGAGCCATATGACAAGGTAAAAGAGTGCAACAGGCACAACAATAAACTTTAAAAAAGGCCAAATGGCAACAAGAACGAAAACATCAACATGTGGACGGAGGATTCTTATCTGCGACCTTGGAGCATCTCCAGATCCTCCACTTACTGGTCATCCTCTTCATCGTCCTGTGCATGTCCAGCTCCAGATTCAGGCCTTGAATTTAATCGCATGATTTGACGCAGAGTCAAATCCTGAACCCGGAGCTGGGCCTGCATGGTGTCGTTCATCCCTCTCAGGACAGCTGCGTTCCTCAACACGGCCTGCTCTACTCGTGCTATACCTTCTAGCATGAGCCATGCTGAGTCACAGCCTAAAATAAAGAATAAATCAAATATTAAGGATAATTACACAACAGAAGAAAAAATAAGCAAAGATACATTGTCATCATAAAGACAAATCATTCTTTACATCAATTTGTTAAAATTGATTCTTTACACATTAAATATGTTATTCAGACAGACCGAAATCCTTAAAGGGACAGTTTACTCAAACATGTTGTCCCCTTTAATTTGTTTTCGATGATCCACTTCTACAGCTTGAGTGTATGTAATCTTTTTAAAGGATTTACATTGTACTTACATTAGCAATTTAAATATTTAAATTATACTGTGGTAGGCACACCTATCCTTAAACATTTTGGCGTTGAGGACAAGCTGTGTAAACATATCAACCTGAAGAAATTACATTTCCACTGGGTTAGACAAGAGATAATGTATCAACATTTGTACATAAATTGTTGGATCCAAGTAGTGGTGATTGGTATATGTAGTGATATCAAATTAAAGGGACACTGAACCTAAATATTTAATTGTTGACTGATTCAGATAGAGCATGACATTACAAATATTAAACAATTACACATATTCTTTAAATGTTTGAATTGTCTAGTTAGATTTGGAATGCAAGAATGTAGGTTTATAGGGCAGGCCATATTTGTTTATCAACTTTGGTTGTCCCTGCTGGTTGATGGATACATTCATCCAACAATAAAGAAATGATGTCCACAATTATTTTCTATTGAAAATTAATTCTAGGCATTTCTTTGTTTCAATAAAGATAGCAAGAGAATGAAGAATAATTGATAAGAGTAGTAAATTATAAATTTGATTAACATTGCATGCTCTATTTGAATCACAATAGAAACAATTTGCCTTCAGTGTACCTTTAAGTATCTTATAATGTGGATTTAGAATGATACTTACAGCTGTGCCTGGGAAGGACTATCTGACACCCAGGACAATGAAGGTTGAGACAGGGGGGAGGGATGGGATTGTATTGGGGAGGGATGGGATTGGGTTGGGGAGGGATGAGCTGCTGCTCCGGGGTAGGCCGTACAGCTGGGGAGTGTTGAGTTGGGGTCTGGGCAGCTGTACGGCCCATAATACGGGGAGAGCATCGAAGGGGGACGTAGGGACGTTTTTTAGGAGGGACATGAAAGGACAAATGGGAAGGGCCGGCAGGGGTCTGGGCCTGGGCAGGGGTCTGGGCCTGGGCAGGAGTCTGGGCCTGGGCAGGAGTCTGGGCAGGGGTCTGGGCCTGGGCAGGGGTCTGGGCAGGGGTCTGGGACTGGGCAGGGGCAGAAAACAGATGACCAGAGGTGGAGGATCCATCTGAAATAAATAATACAAATATATTAACATCTCATACATCATGAAATCAAATCAACGCATTTAAAATTGATTTTGTTTTCAATATACTTAGAAGTGTGTTTGAATTTCTAATCAATTATGAAATGAGGATATGGTATGCATATAGGCACTCAGATGAATATCAATGACTGTCTGTACAATTATAACATTATTATTGTGTTTTGGCCTGGAATATGCATGTGACATAATGATGGCATGAATTATAAATGTTTTTTTTTTTTTAAAAAACATCAAAGCATATTTTCATGCTGCCTGATATAGAAAGGGGGCAGTAGTGTATTTGAACAGACAAATAATATTCCTTTTTAAAGTGCAAAAGCTGTAGACTTTGAATGTCTTCAATAAAATGATTTCCAATAAAGCAACATGTTGGAAACATGATAGATATATTTCACATACCATCAGACTCCAAGGCAGCCTCTTCCTCCTCCGTCACACATGTTATATCAATCTCTGTAAAACATAACATGTTGTGTACACGTTAAGATCACATATTATAACATATGTTACTGTTGATCAAAGACACACATCAATGTTGCATTAAAGATATACACACCCAAAGTTATGATTTACATCATTTTGATGGAGCATACAAATGACATTAGATTTGTTATTCTGAATGATTCAGATTTTCGATGTATTGTTTGTATTAATTTTAAAATCATTAAAGCATAGTACATAGAACATTTAAGATTTCTCATGTGTGTATCACTTGATGACTGTTGTCAAAAATGAACATGGAAACAAACATATGCTATACATCTTCTGAATAACAAAGGTGTAGACTAAGAAAGTTTTAATTATTAATCTTTCAATATTCAAAGAAAATTAATATATAATCAGAGGAGTAAATTATGTGTTTGTTTCAAATGTTATGCTTCATCAGAATCATGCTCATAATATTGATTACCAATACTCCTTCAATGACATATAAATGAGTCAATGGACTTACCAGGAGACCGCAAAGGCGTCTCTGTGTCAGTGCTGGATTCCTCTGGGCTCCCCACACCAACTCTCTCTATGAATGATATAGATATATATTAGTGAACACATTTGGGATAGCAATAAATCACATCTGTAGCGAATTTTAAGAATAATCAACTTGAAAATTAGAAGAATAGAGCAGTCATTAAACAAAAAAATGCTTGATTGAATCAAGGGGATTCTGTTAAAAATGATGTATTGAACATATGTTTCATTTCTGACTATATTAGACATCAAACTCATCTCATACGATGCTATTGCATATCTAAATATACCCATTGATCAATGTTCTTAAAAGAATACACACAAACCACATTTTGAATAACAGCTGTTGACAAATATAAACAAAGACATGTGGCACATCGAGCCATTTGTGCAATGTACAGTAATCTTGTTTAGGACACAACACATATTGATCACAATACAAAACCAAATGGATTAGTACAAATATGTAATCATGGTGCTGTTAGAGTATGCTGATATCTATAAAGTAACTCCAACAGTGAATATGTGAATTATATATCAATATTGTCTAATCCAAAGAATGTAAAGATGAATGAATCTATTGTTTATTAAAGGGACACTGACATGATTTATTTCAATCATTTATTTCACTGTTCAAACTGTTCAAAATGATTTAACATTTACTCCTATTATAATTTGAATGTTGCTACATTTTAATCTTAAAGGCAGATAAGCAATATTGGATTCAATAAATATTGTTTGTTGAAGGTATCCACCAATCATCAATCAAAACCCAGGTTGGTCAACCAAAATTGAGCTGAAGATAAACGTACATTCTTGATTTTAAAATACATTTAGCAATAGAATATTTCACATATGATTATAGTATTATATTTAAATGTTGATTAATATTGCATGCTCTATCTGAATGACATCATTAATAATTTTAGCTCAGTATCCCTTTAATATAAAATTATATTGATTTGACAATGTTGTTGTTAATGAATTCTCTACTCCATATGTTGATGTAATGAATGGGATTGAGCATGCAATTCCAATCTAATATGTTATTTAAGGATATCCTAAGAATTATTTAATTTTCATCTATTAAAGGGACATGAAGCTCTAAATGTGTAATTGTATACATTTTTAAACTATGTACTACTGTTATCTGAAAACATGATTTTAACTTTTGTAAATATGCCAATTTATGCATAGAAAAACTGCCAGATAATACCAGTAATGCATTGTTTAACATAAACCAAAATCCATTAATTTTTCTAAGAACTAAAACAATAGACTGAACCAATGTAGCTCATAAAATGTTTAAACAAAACAATAAAATCACGTTTTAAAAAAATTCTATGTAAAATTTAGTTGTCATGTCCCTTAAATGACGTGATCAATTTCAAAAATGGAATCTATATTTTTAAAAATCAAAACATATGCAAAATTGTGTGTATTTTTACAAAATGTATACAAATAAGATTAAGCAATACACAAGGGAAGAATATAAATTGGGCATTCAAAGAATCTTACATTAAAATTAAGACATCCAGAATAGATGGGATATCTTAAATTCCAAACCAAATCAGAGTAGTCTTACAATGTAATCCTATTTTTTTGTTTTATTTATTCTTATTTGCAAAAAGTTTTAAAATCCATTTTGAAGATACATATAAATATTGAACAATGTGGATTTAGTATGTAATGTTCTGTCCATGTTTCTAAGACAAATGTCAATTAAAATGAGACATACCATACTGTGACAAGCCCTGCCTTGAGGATCCAGCACCAACATCCAGATCTGTAATATATTAAATGAGGATTGGATATCATTAATACAAATCATGCCATGTTTAAAATCTAATCTAATTTAAAATGTATAAAGCAATGCCACTTACAGCTAACCCATGTTAATGTGTATGCGCAATTCCATTTTCGCGATCATTGCGCAATGATTCCAAGCGGAATTACGCATCCGTCATTTGACCAACATGTATAAAGCAATGCCACTTACAGCTAACCCATGTTAACGTGTATGCGCAATTCCATTTTCGCTCTGTGACGCATATTCTGTAGAGCGCAAGAAACATCATTCCTATTTCATGTGTCACTAATCTAAAATCAGATATCTAAACATCATATGTAGTGTATGTTGTGAGATCTGTATAGGTTTAGTATCTGACTATATACACATTTTTTACAAAAAAATCAAATATTAAGATATTATATGAAGTTGGATAGTTACCTGGTTCAGATTCTCTTTCATCTCCTCCCAGGCCACCGGACGGAGAAGCAGCTGCCCTGGCCCCCGCGTCAGGAATTTCAGATCCCGCAGCTGGGAGGGAAGAAGAGGAGGCTGAGGATGGCGAGGATCTAAATCTTTTGGGGACCCGGAGATTGAGGAGCTCGCATAAAGTCACCTCATAAGGGGGTAGGTAGAGTTTCCGCGGGGCCTTTCTTTGGCCCCCTCTTTACGGGCTTGTACCCACTCCCTTATGAGGTTGACTTTTTTTGTTAAGCGCAACCTCATATCTCCGAATCTCCTCATGATTTGATCCTGGCTCCTCTGGACGTCACACACCAATCTAACCGCATTGGTGATAGACTCCCAGAGGGCCTTCTTAGCAGGCGCATCTGTCGAACTCCTCTTGTTCCCAAACAGCTGGGGATAAAAGTCCTTGACGGCGTGGACCAGTGCAGCGCTCTCCTGCTTGGTGAACCTGGGAGGTGACATGCCTGCTGGGTTGTAGAATATATTTTGGTATATAATATATACTGCCTGCAGGCATTAGAGAACTGACAAAGATGGCAACGTGTAATGGACTTTTATATGGTGAAGTAAACATGAGATGCACCATGGGACAAGTTATCTGTACATCTGATTGGATAAAAGTTTGAAATATTGTTAGAATGTCTGTGAGACCATCCTGACTCAAGTTGTGTTTGTGTGATGAACTCTGATTGGCCGTTCCTTAATGTTTCATATCTTAGCAACTTCCATACACATACCTCCTGGTGGTGCTGTAACTTCATTTTTCATGTAGACTTATTTGTAACTCATGGGCCTGTCATGCGGATATGTGTGACGCAGATTTAATATCCGTGATCCGTTAAATATTAATGATTAAATTCTCTTTAAAATCTAATACTGTCACATTATTAAATGTTGTAGACATTTCTCGGTTTAATAACGGTCTGTTTCTTTAATACAAATACACATTTAATATTGTATGTCTTTATTGTTCATAAAATCCATTTCTTGACTTATTGTGAAGTATTGATATTGCTCTATTAAATGTATTTATAATGCACATTGATTGTGTGCTATTGCGTGACATTAGACTCTAATGTTTAAAGATGCTAATCTGGTGTTTCAAGATGCGTTTCCCACGCAATATTTCTGAATGTTCAAATTCAGGTTATAATGTCAGTAACTTGGATAATCTGTTTATAAATGTTAAACTACAGGTTTGTTTGTTATTAGTAAATAAACCTCGAGCTTGTATTTGTCTGAAGTGCTCATATATGTTATTGTGCAATGGCGTCTTTATTTTTAAATAGACATTACAAACAATTGTATCAAATGATCTGTAGAGATAGAAAATTGTTTAGACTTTAAAATGTAAATCAATTTATCTTTATTATTTAGATATCCTCAACAGAAGAAATTTAAATGCACATGGTTGAGCCAATCACATAAGGCATCTCTGTGCATCCACCAATCTTCATCTACTGAGCCTATCTCGATATGCTTTTCAAGCAAAGTATGTCAAGATAAGAAGAGAAGTAAATACACTCTTTAAATCTCTTAAAGGGACACTGTCCAAACAAATTTAGCGTTCGTGATTCAGATTGAGCATGAAATGTTAAGCAACTTTATAATTTAATCCGATTCTCAAATGTTAAGAATTATATTGTTATCTTTCTTAGCAAATCAATATTGATATTTTAGATTACGGACAATTGTTTCCAAAAACCTGGGTTGTCCTTGATGATTGTTGGATAAATTAATCCAACCAAAAAAACCAAGTTCTGTCCAGAGTACTGAAGCAAATAAATTATCTATTTAATGCCTTATTTTTAAAGTAATTATAGCAACATCACAAGGAGCATTCATAATATGAGACAATTTTTAAAGTTGCTTAAAATAGAATACTCATTCAGAATGTATAAATCATTAATTTTTTAACTGTCTCCCTTTAAGTATATTTTGAGTTCATGTCCCTTTAAAGAAACATTTCACAATAATGCTTGAAAAATCAGAAACCTAGCAACTTCCTTTTGCTAAATTAGTATAACATATGAGTAAAGCTAATTTAGATTAACTTCTGGATTGTTTTACACACTGACTGAAATATATATTGTAAAGGAGGTATTTCGGAGTCTTCAGCTTAGAGGGACATTAAGCTATATGTTATGTATGCATTTTGGATAAGATTATAATATTTGAACAACTTAATATGTTTTGGTATTCAATCATTAGATTGTAATTATATATTCTTGGATTAAATACATATCTACATTGGATATTTTGATGCTGATTGTTGGTTGCACATAGATGCCTTATGTAATTGACTAAGATATGTGCATTGATGTATCTTTTTAAAAGTATATTTAAAGACTGAATGTAATTCTATAGTACTTTATAAATATGTTTAAATTCTTTTAAGAATTATTGAAAAATCAATACACAATATACTTTGTGAATGTCCCTTTAAGGACCAAAACATTTTGAATGTTGATTTAACATTGTCAAAAGAAACTAAAGGGGAATGAAAATTATATATAGATATGTGATGTCTAACCCAAGAGGTAAGATTTTAAAAACTACATAATATTAATAACTATAGTTAAATGACTCCACTAGAAAATTAAATCAATTAACCTGGCATCCAATAACTAGCTTGTGAAAAATATCAAGTTAAATGACCTAACATTTATAAATGTAAAAATTAAAAGAATGTAGAAAATAATGTTTTGAGATACCTAAGGAAGATACAAGATCTTATAAAATTAATTTTACATTCAACAACACTGTCACTTTAATGTAATTGAACCACTTCCCCTTCTTAAAAGTGAAAACAAATAATTTATGTAAAATTTTGACTACATATCCGAAATTATTTTAACATCTAAGAATTTCAAAAGAAAAGCATCGATGGATATCACTCCCCAATACATTTTAAAAAATATAGTTTAATGTAATATTCTCTGAATCAGTGGATTTTCTAAAATTAATGCATTATTTGATCTTATGCATGTGCTTGTCAAATAGCCAACTACCGGTCATGGGAGTCAAATTGTTTTTTATTGACAGATTATCTGGATATTTATTATAATCTGTTCAAAAGAGTGTATTTAATACTAAAATGTTTATTATTACCATTTAAAAAATTAAAAGTTTCTGAAAGAAAAACAAAAAAATATTCCTGGAAGTCATCAGATGACAATCTGAAATAAAAAAAAAAAAAATTATTACAAAGCTAATACACACGTTGTCAAATATTCCTAAAATACATTTACAATCATCTTGTGTCTATGCTCTAACTTTGTTCAACATTTTATCAAGATATTTATTAATTATTTTTTTTTAAATAAAAAACATACACCATTCTATTGTGTAATAAAATAAAAATTTAAATATCTGAATTTCAAATTTTACATAATAATGTATATCACATTTCAATAATATATATGTATGCTGAACATAAATGTAATATTTCATGTCCATTCAAATACCTCTATATCAACTATAATATGTATTCCTTTTTCTGATTGTGATCCCTAAATATCTAATTATGAACTAAATATGACTAATGTATGTAAGCTACTAATATTCAACATTCTTCCTGTGATTCTTAACTAGCATGCATTGGTACACCAACCTGGATAATGCATGGTCTTTGAAAGTCAATTCAGGGGTAAACAGTTGATCTTCAATAGGTGTCTTATTCATCAGTTCATAAAATAGAGGACTGTGAAATACCATCTAAAAAAGGAAAATCATCTAAGTGTCTGATTGTGATCCCTAAATATCTAATTATGAACTAAATATGACTAATGTATGTAAGCTACTAATATTCAACATTCTTCCTGTGATTCTTAACTAGCATGCATTGGTACACCAACCTGGATAATGCATGGTCTTTGAAAGTCAATTCAGGGGTAAACAGTTGATCTTCAATAGGTGTCTTATTCATCAGTTCATAAAATAGAGGACTGTGAAATACCATCTAAAAAAGGAAAATCATCTAAGTGTCTGATTGTGATCCGTAAATATCTAATTATGAACTAAATATGACTAATGTATGTAAGCTACTAATATTCAACATTCTTCCTGTGATTCTTAACTAGCATGCATTGGTACACCAACCTGGATAATGCATGGTCCTTGAAAGTCAATTCAGGGGTAAACAGTTGATCTTCAATAGGTGTGTTATTCATAATTTCAAAAATAGAGGACTGTGAAATACCATCTAAAAATTAGAAAATCATCTAAGTGTCTCCAATAGGATGCCTCCACAGCCTTATTCTATCAAATAGTTGGCACTTACCATGTGAACATGTCTTTGTATGGTTTTCAAGGTCAGCAGATTTGAAAGATAATGCCAGACATGATCCCATTGGTAGACTTCAATTTCAATCTTGGCTTTTTCCACTGTCAGTCTGGGCAATCTTCACTGTCAGGCTTCTAATTCTTCCCTTTCAGTCTTTAGATTAAGTCAGCTCCCTAATGGCAGAAAAAGTTTATTAAAAATTACTACAAGTGTGTGAATCAGTTCTGTACCCCTCTCCCACCCCCCATTTCAGAATAAATTTCTGTCACTAGCTTACTAAGCGTGTGTAGCATCTTGTGTTATGTTCTATCAAGTGTGAAGATGAGTCATATTGAGCAGGATGAAGCTCTAATGTGTGACATTGAACCATAGTCATGCTAGAGGATAGTTATGCTAGAGGATCCCTTTCTGAGTATTTACATTTTAAGTAATGTGTAAACTAAATACTAGTTTTGAAAATGTATGCCATATGATGTATTTGTGTACAATTCATGCCAGCAACAGTCCATACATTTATACTTACCATCTGATGTCCTCTTTAAAAACCAGGTGGCAAAGACTCGCTACAGGACCCAATGCCCAGAGCATCACCTATATTAATAAATGAAACACTTTTTTAGCATTTGATGAACAATCCTAACATGTTTGCACAATTCTCTACTTGTCATTTCCCTAGAGTTCACATCTATTGACAATACTCCAGTCTAACTTCTATTATTTACCGTCTAAAGTGACGGTTGATGATGTCTGCTCTGACATTGAGCCCCTCATCCCAGAATGGCCCCTCTAGAACAGGATCATCCTCCTCATCTCTGAGGAGGTTTCAGTGGTGCGCCGGGACGCCCTGCAGCATCCCAGCCCGCTGTGCAATATTATGCAAGACGCTACAGGCTACAACGATCTTAGCCACCTTCTTTGGGTTGTACTGGAGGGCTCCTCCTGACCTGTCCAGGCACCTGAACCTCATCTTCAGGAGCCCGAACATCCGTTCAACTACCGCCCTGGTTCTCTTATGAGCCCTATTGTAGCGCTCCTCAGACACCTCAGTCGGGCTACGCAAGGGGGAAATAAGCCAAGGCCGGCTCATGTACCCAGAATCACCTATAAATTATGAACAGAACATAATTCAAACAGAATCCTCAAAATAGTATTTTGAGTCCAATAAAAAGTACTGTACACGATAATCCACTAACAAATGTTTATTTTCAAATAAAATAATCTAGTTCAATATTATTCTCTATCTTCCCATTTCATCTAAGACATGCTACATATGCGTATTTCTCCTAAATCAAACCTTGTGTAAAATGCAAACTACATGGTTACATTGCATTCTCTATCTGAGCATTTAAGGTAAGACATGCTACATATCTGCATTGAACTAAAAGTAGACATTAGCGGAAAGAGACAATGACATGTTTAAATTGCATTAGCTAATATCTTTCCATTTCAGCTAAGACATGCTACATATGCGTATTTCTCCTAAACCAAACCTTGTGTAAAATGCAAACTACATGGTTACATTGCATTCTCTATCTGAGCATTTAAGGTAAGACATGCTACATATCTGCATTGAACTAAAACTAGACATTAGCGGAAAGAGACAATGACATGGTTAAATTGCATTAGCTAATATCTTTCCATTTCAGCTAAGACATGCTACATATGCGTATTTCTCCTAAACCAAACCTTGTGTAAAATGGAAACCAAATGGTTACATTGCATTCTCTATCTGAGCATTTAAGGTAAGACATGCTACATATATGCATTGAACTATAACTAGACATTAGCGGAAAGAGACAATGACATGGTTAAATTGCATTAGCTAATATCTTGCCATTTCAGCTAAGACATGCTACATATGCGTATTTCTCCTAAACCAAACCTTGTGTAAAATGGAAACGAAATGGTTACATTGCATTCTCTATCTGAGCATTTAAGGTAAGACATGCTACATATCTGCATTGAACTAAAACTATACATTAGCGGAAAGAGACAATGACATGGTTAAATTGCATCCTATAGCTGAACATGACGCTAACATTTTAAAACTACAGTGGCAATTGTCAAACTAATTAACCATGTTGTGCACAAATACTCACCAACGAGATAACCAGGGGGCATTTGTCTTTCCTCAAACGGTCTCCACAGGGACGACAGAGAGAGGATGCGGGCATCATGACTAGCCCCTCCAAAATTCGCACACACATGCATAATCCTCATCTGTGCGTCACAAACATACTGCACGTTGAGGCTATGAAAATGTTTGCGATTTCTGAAGGGCAAGTCATCAATTGGAGCACGCAGCGCAATGTGGGTACAATCTATGGCTCCCAAGACATTGGGCAATTGAGCAATATCAAAGAATTCCCGCTTCAGGCGCCTCCAATCACCATCATTCTGTGGGAATCCTATGTAATGCTTACTGATACGTACCATGGCGTCCAGAAAGTTATCAAACACCACAGAGAATGTACCTTGAGCCAGGCCATGCATGTACAGTTCTCCGGATTGAAAACTCCCGGAGGCCAGGACGTATAGACAGCTTAGCATCTTACTCATGGCGGGAACAGCAGTCCTTATTCTTATACGTGGCTCCAAATGAGGTTTAAGAAGATCGTAAAGGCCAATGAGCTGTTCGCGATTGAGCCGATACTTATCATAAACCTCAAAGTCGCTCATGTTTTCCAAGGTGGGTCTCACCCTGTAGACACGAGGACCTCGAACCAGATGACCCCTTCGTCTCAGTCTGAGCCGCCGAGGCTGCCTGATTCGACCAACAGTTAGTTCGCCAATAGCAGCACCAGCAGCATCTACCATGTCATCGTCATCCATCTTTCAAAACAGCGTAACAAGGTATGCACTTGATCTGATGTGGATCACAAGGGATGCTTTGGCCATGTTGTTTGTGGGATTTATAGTACAATTAGTCCAATGGTAGTGAGTTTGTAATGATTGCTAATTGTATACCCTTTTTTTTATGTGAGCGGCGCAAATGCTTTCACAGTGGGCGTTTTTTTTGTTGTTTGCTGAAATGTTGTTTTCCAACAATGAATCTCAATGTGAAAGTGTCAAATATCACACATACAGTGCATGTTTGTAATGTTTGATCATATGCGTAATCAATATTTCTTAAACGCGATCTTATAGTAACAAGCACACGTCCAGGCTAACATGAATGAAAGTGCATAGTTGTGTATAATGTGCATCGAATGTGATCGATCAATGTTGCTGCAATATTGTTTGTAAATGATAAAGTAACATCTGCCATCTGTAGTATTGTATATATAAGTGATTGCCGAGCAGTCAATATTGTATGCGTCCCTTTAAAATCGCAATAATAATTCCGAACTTCCCGTCTGCCATCTGTAGTATTGTATATATAAGTGATTGCCGAGCTGTCAATATTGTATGCGTCCCTTTAAAATCGCAATAATAATTCCGAACTTCCCGTCTGCCATCTGTAGTATTGTATATATAAGTGATTGCCGAGCTGTCAATATTGTATGCGTCCCTTTAAAATCGCAATAATAATTCCGAACTTCCCGTCTGCCATCTGTAGTATTGTATATATAAGTGATTGCCGAGCTGTCAATATTGTATGCGTCCCATTCAAATGGCACTAATACTGAATAACTTCCGGCTGTCATCTGTAGTATTGTATATATAAGTGATTGCCGAGCCGTCAATATTGTATGCGTCCCATTAAAATCGCACTAATACTGAATAACTTCCGGCTGTCATCTGTAGTATTATATATATAAGTGATTGCCGAGATGTAAATATTGTATGCTTCCCTTTCAAATCGCACTAATACTGAATAACTTCCGGCTGTCATCTGTAGTATTATATATATAAGTGATTGCCGAGATGTAAATATTGTATGCGTCCCATTCAAATGGCACTAATACTGAATAACTTCCGGCTGTCATCTGTAGTATTATATATATAAGTGATTGCCGAGCTGTCAATATTGTATGCGTCCCATTAAAATCACACTAATACTGAATAACTTCCGGCTGTCATCTGTAGTATTATATATATAAGTGATTGCCGAGATGTAAATATTGTATGCTTCCCTTTCAAATCGCACTAATACTGAATAACTTCCGGCTGTCATCTGTAGTATTATATATATAAGTGATTGCCGAGATGTAAATATTGTATGCTTCCCTTTCAAATCGCACTAATACTGAATAACTTCCGGCTGTCATCTGTAGTATTATATATATAAGTGATTGCCGAGATGTAAATATTGTATGCTTCCCTTTCAAATTGCACTAATACTGAATAACTTCCGGCTGTCATCTGTAGTATTATATATATAAGTGATTTGCGATCTGACAATATTTATTAATTGTCCCATTCAAATCTCCCTAATAATGCTGTTCCAAACTGTTCTTTACGTATATGTTGTATTGTAGTATTGAGTGTTAAAGTTCAGAAAGGGGCGGTACAGTGGTGAATCTGTGATGTGTATGGTTGAATCTTCTAATGACGTCATGATATTATTAACCTGCCTATGTAGTTCTGAAATCCTCATTGTGTTGTTGTATTGTGCTACATTGTTATTGTGTGCTGAATAAAATCTAAATGTGTGCTTTGTGGTTGCGTGATGCGTGTTATGTACATATACGTATATATTGTGATTGTGTCCCACATATGCTGACTTCTATATAGTGGTCTGACATTGTTGTTCCTTCCCATAAAGTGACATCTGTAATCTGGTGTAATGATGTTCTTGTTGTACGTAATTCATAATGGTTTCTGGTGATGGAATCATGATGTTAAAAGTACAGTAAAATCCATATGTTGTGTTTTGTGATTCCTATAGAGAATGTAATGTGTTTTCCCCCCATCATTTGAATGCACATGTATGAGTGAATGTTAAAAGTAATGTATGTGCATCCATGACTGATCATGTGTTAAGCATATGTAGATATGCAGTTGCTGCAAGCATATGAGTTGAATAACTGAAATGCAATAATAAAGGTAAATGAGAATTGTTTCCCATTGTGTAGTGTTTGTGAATCCTGAAAAGTTTACATTATTTTTGTGTCCGTTTAAATGTAATATTTTGATAACAAAAAGTTTGTTACTAGTGATGTTGATTTGTAGTTGATGTAATATAAAAGTCTTAAACAATTTAATGGTGTTGTGAATATTCAATAATTAAAATCCATAAATCCACCATAGGGAAATAGTCATTTCTTGATCAATTTATCATAGCTGGGTCTAACGCATAAAAGCATGTATTTTCTAGCGCTGGTATTTGGAGTTTTTCGGTCTACGCTATTTGCGTGCGTTAGGGAAATGTGGGTTTCGCGTGCACGAGCACGTCTTCCCAATAGAAGTCAATGGAGGCTCTAAAATTTGGTCATTTTTTTTTTTCTAAGACTGGTTTTCCTCGTAAAGTGAGTGACGTCATGAGCTTGTGTGATAAAGTAACTAAATCGTGTTCTTTTTGTAATAAATAAATATTTTTTGTATGTCATGTGGTGTATATTGTTTGTATGCATCGATGAGTGTATATTTGTGATAATCTTATTAGTTAGATGTAGGTATATGAGGGTCTTTTCCCGTGTGTCAATGTAAGTCAATGGGAAAATGGATTTGTGTAATTTTTTTTCTAACACCCGAGATCTCGCAACTTTGATCATTTTTATTTTGAAGAAAAATTATTAAATCAAAAAAATAAACATAGTGTAGTGTTTGTATGAGTGTAAGTGTACTTTGTGTAATATTTGTTTTGTGATTCGTGAATGTTTATTTTGTCGGTATATGTTTACTACTGGGTCTGAGGTGTCGGTAGAAATTTGAGCGTTGAGTGATTTTTGAGTGTCGGTAACTGAACTCTAAATACCGGAGTCCGTAAGAAACACGCGTTAGGAGCCTCTAACGCTGGTTTTCACGGCTGACGCTAAACTCCAAATCTAGGCCTATGATAGCTACAATATAATTAATAATTACATTGTAGCTATGTTAGGGTTTATATTTATTTTACAGGTAAATTGTTAATTATTTTAACTAGGTACAATAGCTATTAAATAGTTAATAACTATTTAATAGCTACCTAGTTAAAATAATTACCCAATTACCTGTAAAATAAATCCTAACCTAAGTTACAACTACACCTACACTATCAATAAATTAAATAAACTACAAATATCTATCTAAAAATACAATTAAATAAACTATAACTAAATTACAAAAACAAACAAACACTAAATTACAAAAAATAAAAAAAAGATTACAAGATTTTTAAGCTAATTACACCTATTCTAAGCCCCCTAATAAAATAATAAAGCCCCCCAAAATAAAAAAATGCCCTACCCTATTCTAAATTAAAAAAAGTTCAAAGCTCTTTTACCTTACCAGCCCTTAAAAGGGCCATTAGCGGGGCATGCCCCAAAGAATTCAGCCAATGAGATTCAAGTTCAATCCGATTGGCTGAACCAATCAGCCAATCAGATTGAGCTCGCGTTCTATTGGCTGTTCCGATCAGCCAATAAAATGCGAGCTCAATCTGATTGGCTGATTGGTTCAGCCAATCGGATTGAACTTGAATCTGATTGGCTGATTCAATCAGCCAATCAGATTTTTCTACCTTAATTCCGATTGGCTGATAGAATCCTATCAGCCAATCGGAATTCGACGGACGCCATCTTGGATGACGTCATTTAAAGGTACCTCATTCGTCGTTCAGTCGTCGGCCGGGATGGATGCTCCGCGTCTTTGGAGCGAAGAATGAAGATTGAAGATGCCGCTTGATGGAAGATGCTGCGGATGGAAGAAGACTTTGCTGCCGCTTGGATAAAGACATTGCCAGGATGAAGACCTCTTCTTTGCCGCTTGGATAGACATCGCCCTGATCGGATGAGGAGTTTGGCCCGGCGTGGTGAAGATAAGGTAGGGAGATCTTCAGGGGGGTAGTGTTCGGTTTATTTAAGGGGGTTTGGGTTAGATTAGGGGTATGTGGGTGGTGGGTTGTAATGTTGGGGGGTGGTATTGTTTTTTTTTCAGGCAAATGAGCTGAATTCTTTGGGGCATGCCCGGCTAATGGCCCTTTTAAGGGCTGGTAAGGTAAAAGAGCTTTGAACTTTTTTTAATTTAGAATAGGGTAGGGCATTTTTTTATTTTGGGGGGCTTTATTATTTTATTAGGGGGCTTAGAATAGGTGTAATTAGCTTAAAAATCTTGTAATCTTTTTTTTATTTTTTGTAATTTAGTGTTTTTTTTTTTTGTAATTTAGTTTAGTTTATTTAATTGTATTTTTAGATAGATATTTGTAGTTTATTTAATTTATTGATAGTGTAGGTGTATTTGTAACCTAGGTTAGGATTTATTTTACAGGTAATTGGGTAATTATTTTAACTAGGTAGCTATTAAATAGTTATTAACTATTTAATAGCTATTGTACCTAGTTAAAATAATAAACAATTTACCTGTAAAATAAATATAAACCCTAACATAGCTACAATGTAATTATTAATTATATTGTAGCTATCTTAGGGTTTATTTTATAGGTAAGTATTTAGATTTAAATAGGAATATTTTAGTTTATAATATGAATTAGATTTATTTAATAAGAATTTAGTTAGGGGTGTTAGGGTTAGATAGAGTTAATATAGTTAATATAAATACTATAGTAACTATATTAACTATATTAACCCTAATATAATTAGGGTTAATATAGTTAATATATATAATGTAATAACTATATTAACTATAATATACTTAGGGTTAATATAGATAATATAGCTGGCGGCGGGGTAGGTAGATTAAATTAGGGGTTAATAATTTTAATATAGATGGAGGCGGTGTAAGGGGCTTACATTAGGGGTTAATACTATTAATATAGGTGGCAGCGGTGTAGGGAGGGCAGGTTATAGGGCAAAAGAGCTGTTTACTTTGGGGCAAAGCCCCGCAAAAGGCCCTTTTAAGGGCTGGTAATAGAGATAATTATTTTAGGGGGATTGGATTAGGGGTTAATAATATTAATATAGCTGGCGGCGGTATAGGGGGATTAGATTAGGGGTTAATATTTTTTATATAGGTGGCGGCGGTGTAAGGGGTCAGATTAGGGGATAGATAAGGTAGATGGCGGCGGTGTAAGGGGTTCACATTAGGGGATAGATCAGTTAGATGGTGGCGGTTTTAGGGGCTCACAGTAGGGGGTTAGTTTATGTAGATGGCGGTGGGGTCCGTGAGCGGCGGTTTAGGGGTTAAATACTTTATTAGGGATTGCAGCGGGGGATCGCGGTTGACAGGGAGATAGACATTGCGCATGCGTTAGGTTTTATTTAGCAGATCGCGGTTGACAGGGAGATAGACATTGCGCATGCGTTAGGTGTTAGGTTTTATTTAGCAGCTAGTTTAGAGAGTTACAGGGCTCCAATACTCAGCGTAAGGCTTCTTACGGCTGCTTTTTGTGGCGAGGTGAAAATGGAGTAAGATTTCTCCATTTTCGCCACGTAAGTCCTTACTCTGTATATTGGATACCAAACTGCGCTGATTTGGTATACCTGCCTATGGCCCAAAAAACTACGGGCGACGGCAGAAATATACGCGCGTAACTTCTAGGTTACGCCGTATATGTGATACCAAACCCGCGCGAATATTGGCGTTGCCGACGATTTTTATCGGATCGACCCCATGAAGTCTGAACATCATTTTTTTAAATTAAACACAAACAAATGTAATTTTAAAAACTAAAGCTAGTATGTATTTATATTCTCGGCTTAGGACAAAAATATTTTTCATTATGGATAAGTGGCTAAATGTAGACAGAAGAGGTAAAAATACTGGTGACAATGCGACAGAGTCTTCGCTCCCAGGTAGTAGTACACCGAACGTGATCAAAAAACGAAAATATGATGAATCATTTTTGCAATATGGATTTACTTATAATGATCATGATGGTGTGGGAAAACCTCTTTGCCTAATTTGTAAGGAAGTTTTGGCTGTGAAGAGCATGAAATCAGCCAAACTAAAAAGACATCTTAATACCAAGCATGCAGCGTACTGCAATAAACCAAAGGAATATTTCGAACGACTTTTAACATTTTCAAATAAAGAAAAACAATCTTTTGAGACATTTGTTACTGTCAACTAAAAGTATTTACTTGCATCTTATGAAACTTCTTATTTAATTGCAAAAACTAAAAAACCCTACACGATACGAGAAGATCTCGTGTTACCTGCTGCTATTAAAATGTCAGAAATAGTTCATGGGAAAAAGTAAGGGGATGTAATTCGTAAAATTCCTTTATCGAATGATACTGTTTCCAAAAGAATTTCTGATATTAGTAATGACCAATTCCTGCAGCTTATTACCAGGCTTAAGGACAGCCCAAAGTTTGCAATTCAGTTAGATGAAACAATTGATATTTCTAACATGGCACATTTTGTTACTTTAGGTAAGATATGTTTATGAAGGAAGCATACATGAGGACTTACTGTTTTGTCGCCCTTTGGAAGGGCACACAAGAGGGGAAGATATATATCTTAAAGTCAATGAATTTTTCCAAAAAGAAGGTTTACAGTGGGAAAACTGTGTTGGAGTCTGTACAGAAGGCGCTGGAGCAATGATGGGCAGAAATGTTGGATTTTTAGCAAAAAAGCTGGTGGCAATGAACATATCACTTTTACTCACTGCATGATCCATCAGGAGGCACTCATAGCCAAAAAAATATCACCGGAGTTAGATGTTGTGCTTCTCGATACTATCAAAATCATTAACTTTGTTGAAAGCCATGCCCCTAACAGTCGTTTGTTTTCAAATCTTTGCAAAGACATGGGCTCCGATTACAAAAGCTTATTACTACATGCAGAGCTAAGGTGGCTCTCAAGAGGGCGAAGTTTAAACAGATTATTGAAGTTGAAAGATGGAGTTGTTATATTTTTGACTGAGCAGAAATCCGATTTTGTTAATTTTTTTCAGAATGACTTATGGCTTCTAAAACTGTGTTATTTGTCGGATATTTTTGAAAAACTCAATGATTTAAACATGTCGCTTCAAGGAAGAAATTGTAACATATTTGTGTTAAAAGATAAAGTTGAAAGTTTTACTAAAAAAGTTAACATATGGAAGAATAGGGTGGAAAATGGATTTTTAGAAATGTTTACAGCTACAGATGATTCTATAATTGAAAATAACCTTCCCAAAGATTTAATTGTAAGGGTTATAATTGATCATCTGAAGTGCCTGGAGACACAGTTTCAGAAATACTTCTCTTCAAATTTTGATTCACAAAAACAAAGTTGGGTTCAAAAACCATACTCAATGGAAATTGACAACGTCAGTCATCTGCCATTAACAGCTCAAGAAGAATTTGCCGAGTTATCAAGTGACACAGGCTTCAAACTTGAGTTTCAGAAAAAATCGTTAAATGATTTTTGGCTTGAGATTAGGACAGAATTTCCAACAATTTCTGAAATGGCCCTAAACATACTTCTGCCATTTTGTACTACGTATTTATGCGAATCGGCGTTCTCAGCATTGACGATTATAAAAACAAAATATCGATCAACTCTGAAAAACATTGAAGATGCTCTATGTCCTGCAGTATCAAATATTCAGCCAAGATTTAATTCTTTATGTAAAAATAAACAAGCACATCAATCTCATTAGTATTCAAATTTGCTTTTGTCGTTAATAAATGTTGAAATTATATGTATACCAAAGAATTGTTTTAAAATAAAAAAAATTATGTTTTTTTATCAGTAAATGTTTGATTTGTATACCTATTTTATATACCCGGGGTCACGTAAAAATTTCTTGCGTGAAATGGGGTCACGAGTGGAAAAAGTTTAAGAAAGGCTGTCTTATACCACAATCCTAATCTGAAGGAGGTGATAGCTGCAACGTTTTAGGCAAGTTTGAAGGCAATGCTTACAGGCTTTTCGACCATGGTGGCTTTTCATGAGGACTAAGCAATGGAACTAGGGCTTACAAATACTCCACGAGTACACTGCGGTTCCTCTGCGGCAGTATAGTCACTAGACTGATAATTGAATGCAACTAATAAAAGGACACGAACACTGGGTCAGCAGCTGATTATTGTTCAGGGGTAATATATATATATATATATATATATATATATATACAACAAACGCTTAACATTCATTTATTTTTTCTCTCTAACTGTGTGTAACTAAGTATATGTACTAGCAATTTATGTGTTTATATGTTAGGACGTATTGGTTACCCAGTTTATTAAGACATCTGCTCACACTATTTATGATTATAGACAGCGGTCACCATAGGAATGGTTTTCCCACTACATATTGGGGCCTATTTAAGATGGTGCGAGCGGACATGATCCGATATTGCGGATCATGTCCGCTGCGCATAGATAAATGCCGACAGCATACGCTCTCTACATTTATGATTGCACCAACAGTTCTTGTGAAGTGCTGGTGCAATACTGCCCCCTGCAGATTCGTAGGGGTGTTAATCAACCCAATCGTATTCGATTGGGTTGATTTCTGGCGATGTCTGTTCACCGCCTCAGAGCAGACAGACAGGTAACGCCAGAAGGCTCGCCAGAAACAAGGGGCATCAAGCTCCATTTAGAGCTTGATAATTTGGCCCCAAACCCTTAAGCAGCGATCCATTTGAAAAATATACTTCCTACGCCGCTTGCCCCCATCTTTGTCTTTTTTTATAATAAATTCATGTAATGATTAGCGCAAATTTATTTAGTTACTGGCTCCCTGGTTTGAGTTCATCTACCAAATATACGGATTTTGCAACATCAGCATGGGAATAGGAGGAGGTAGTCTCATAATAATTACACCATGTAAATGCCAGCTAATAGTCTATTACATTCTCTAAGTTGTTATTCTTATTCATATACTGAATTTGTTACAGAACTCCCTTAGCCTTACCTGGTACTCTATTATTCAATGCCAATTTATATATACCATAGCCTATAGCTATGCAAATACCTGCTCTGGTGCTGTTGTTATATGTTTCCTGCATCACTAGTATGTACTAACATAAAGTGCTACAGAGATACATTTTGGCTTGTCTGTTATTATCATCAGCTTTTATAATGCTCACAGTTAATTGTGTTTTATACTTCAGAAGCATTACCCTCATTCTTGCAGTCCATTCTAAAGCGTACCTACAGTTAACCTTGTACCGACTTATTATAATTTTAATTGACTGGGCTTATGGAAGTGTATTTTGCATTTCTGCAGTAACGCTGAAGCTCCCCTCTATGTTCTATTCTGTTTTACTGCCGGCGGCCGAGGTGGTACAGACTCTACAGGGCCCATTTATCAAGCTCCGATTGGAGCTTGTGGGCCCGTGTTTCTGGAGAGTCTTCAGAATACGATTGGGTTGATTGACACCCCCTGCTGGCGGCCCATTGGCCGAGAGTTTGCAGGGGGGAGCGTTGCATATTGCTCTCCGCATTCAGCGAGGAGAGTCTGCAGGGGGGAGCGTTGCATATTGCTCTCCGCATTCAGCGAGGTCTTGCGGACCTGATCCGCACTGTCGGATGGTGATACACAGCAAACAGTGTGGAAGGTGCTGAGGGCGCAGCACTGTATGGCTTACATGTTTCGGAAATGATCCGTAGTCATAGCCTACAGTGTTGAGCCCCACACCTGTTTAAAACAGATTCAAACAAATGTGATTCGCTAAAAGTAAAACACGCCCTCAGACTAAACCTGAGCACACCTGTTGAATACATTGATAGTCTCTGGGTAACATGCACGGGAATACAATATGAAAGGAATGGATGATACTGTGTGTATAATAAATGAAACTGTGTCAATATTTACCAAACGGACACTAACATTATTCAAGCAAAAGTATATATATATATATATATATATACACACACTCTGGATCTGCATACAAAAAGGGGGCAATAATAGAAAACCTATGTTAAAATGTTAAAGGTAGCAAATTACTGCGCTCTTCTAATTAAAGGGGCAGTATCCACAGAGATCCGTGTACAAATATGGATAAAACATAATTTATGTAAGAACTTACCTGATAAATTCATTTCTTTCATATTAGCAAGAGTCCATGAGCTAGTGACGTATGGGATATACATTCCTACCAGGAGGGGCAAAGTTTCCCAAACCTTAAAATGCCTATAAATACACCCCTCACCACACCCACAATTCAGTTTAACGAATAGCCAAGAAGTGGGGTGATAAGAAAAAAGTGCGAAAGCATATAAAATAAGGAATTGGAATAATTGTGCTTTATACAAAAAAATCAAAACCACCACAAAAAAGGGCGGGCCTCATGGACTCTTGCTAATATGAAAGAAATGAATTTATCAGGTAAGTTCTTACATAAATTATGTTTTCTTTCATGTAATTAGCAAGAGTCCATGAGCTAGTGACGTATGGGATAATGATTACCCAAGATGTGGATCTTTCCACACAAGAGTCACTAGAGAGGGAGGGATAAAATAAAGACAGCCAATTCCTGCTGAAAATAATCCACACCCAGAATAAAATTTTAATGAAAAAACATAAGCAGAAGATTCAAACTGAAACCACTGCCTGAAGTACGTTTCTACCAAAAACTGCTTCAGAAGAAGAAAACACATCAAAATGGTAGAATTTAGAAAAAGTATGCAAAGAGGACCAAGTTGCTGTTTTGCAAATCTGATCAACCGAAGCTTCATTCTTAAACGCCCAGGAAGTAGAAACTGACCTAGTAGAATGAGCTGTAATCCTTTGAGGCGGAGTGTTACCCGACTCAATATAGGCATGATGAAATAAAGATTTCAACCAAGATGCCAAAGAAATGGCAGAAGCTTTCTGGTCTTTTCTAGAACCGGAAAAGATGACAAATAGACTAGAAGTCTTTCGGAAAGACTTAGTAGCTTCAACATAATATTACAAAGCTCTAACAGCATCCAAAGAATGCAATGATTTCTCCTTAGAATTCATAGGATTAGGACATAATGAAGGAACCACAATTTCTCTACTAATGTTGTTAGAATTCACAACCTTAGGTAAAAAATTCAAAAGAAGTTCGCAGCACCGCCTTATCCTGATGCAAAATCAGAAAAGGAGACTCACAAAAAAGAGTAGATAATTCAGAGACTCTTCTGGCAGAAGAGATGGCCAAAAGAAACAAAACTTTCCAAGAAAGTAATATAACGACCAAAGAATGCATGGGTTCAAAAGGAGAAGCTTGAAGAGCCCCCAGAACCAAATTCAAACTCCAAAGAGGAGAAATTGACTTAATGACAGGTTTTATACGAACCAAAGCTTGTACAAAACAATGAATATCAGGAAGATTAGCAATCCTTCTGTGAAAAAGAACAGAAAGAGCAGAGATTTGTCTTTCAAAAAACTTGCGGACAAACCTTTATCTAAACCATCCTGAAGAAATATAATATCTATCTATAATATATCTCTCTAGATACAGATTTACGAGCCTGTCACATAGTATCAATCACAGAGTCAGAGAAACCTCTTTGACCAAGAATCAAGCGTTCAAACTCCACACCTTAAAAACAGAATTTATGCTTACCTGATAAATTACTTTCTCCAACGGTGTGTCCGGTCCACGGTGTCATCCATTACTTGTGGGATATTCTCCTCCCCCACAGGGAAAGGCAAGGAGAGCACACAGCAAGAGCTGTCCATATAGTCCCTCCCAGGCTCCGCCCCCCCAGTCATTCGACCGACGGTTAGGAGAAAAAAAGGAGAAACTATAGGGTGCCGTGGTGACTGTAGTGTATAGAGAAAGAAATTCTTCAAACCTGATTAAAAAACCAGGGCGGGCCGTGGACCGGACACACCGTTGGAGAAAGTAATTTATCAGGTAAGCATAAATTCTGTTTTCTCCAACATTGGTGTGTCCGGTCCACGGTGTCATCCATTACTTGTGGGAACCAATACCAAAGCTTTAGGACACGGATGAAGGGAGGGAGCAAATCAGGTTACCTAAACAGAAGGCACCACGGCTTGCAAAACCTCTCTCCCAAAAATAGCCTCCGAAGAAGCAAAAGTATCAAATTTGTAGAATTTGGACAAAGTGTGCAGAGAAAACCAGGTCGCTGCCTTACATATCTGATCAACAGAAGCCTCGTTCTTGAAGGCCCATGTGGAAGCCACAGCCCTAGTAGAGTGAGCTGTGATTCGTTCAGGAGGCTGCCGTCCGGCAGTCTCGTAAGCCAATCGTATGATGCTTTTCAGCCAAAAGGAAAGAGAGGTAGCAGTAGCTTTTTTGACCTCTCCTCTTGCCAGAATAAACGACAAACAGAGAAGACGTTTGTCTGAAATCCTTTGTTGCTTCTAAATAGAACTTTAAAGCACGGACTACATCTAAATTGTGAAACAAGCGTTCCTTCTTTGAAACTGGATTCGGACACAAGGAAGGCACAACTATTTCCTGGTTAATATTCTTGTTGGAAACAACCTTTGGAAGGAAACCAGGTTTAGTACGCAAAACAACCTTATCTGAATGGAACACCAGATAGGGCGGATTACACTGCAGAGCAGATAATTCAGAAACTCTTCTAGCAGAAGAAATAGCAACCAAAAACAGAACTTTCCAAGATAACAACTTGATATCTATGGAATGTAAAGGTTCAAACGGAACCCCTTGAAGAACTGAAAGAACCAAATTTAGACTCCAGGGAGGAGTCAAGGGTCTGTAAACAGGCTTGATCCTGACCAAAGCCTGAACAAAAGCTTGAACATCTGGCACAGCTGCCAGTCGTTTGTGTAACAAGACAGATAAAGCAGAAATCTGTCCTTTTAGAGAACTCGCTGATAATCCCTTATCCAAACCTTCTTGGAGAAAGGAAAGGATCCTAGGAATTTTAATCTTACTCCATGAGAATCCCTTGGATTCACACCAACAGATATATCTTTTCCATATTTTATGGTAATCTTTCTAGTCACAGGTTTTCTGGCTTGTACCAGAGTATCTATCACAGAATCCAAAAACCCACGCTTAGACAAAATCAAGCGTTCAATTTCCAAGCAGTCAGCTGGAGAGAAACTAGATTTGGATGTTCGAATGGACCTTGTACTAGAAGATCCTGTCTCAAAGGTAGCTTCCATGGTGGAGCCGATGACATATTCACCAGGTCTGCATACCAAGTCCTGCGTGGCCACGCAGGAGCTATCAAAATCACTGAGGCCTTCTCCTGTTTGATCCTGGCTACCAGCCTGGGAATGAGAGGGAACGGTGGAAACGCATAAGCTAGGTTGAAAGTCCAAGGCGCCACTAATGCATCCACTAGAGTCGCCTTGGGATCCCTGGATCTGGACCCGTAGCAAGGAACCTTGAAGTTCTGACGAGACGCCATCAGATCCATGTCTGGAATGCCCCATAATTGGGTCAACTGGGCAAACACCTCTGGGTGGAGTTCCCACTCCCCCGGATGAAAGGTCTGACGACTCAGATAATCCGCCTCCCAGTTTTCCACTCCTGGGATGTGGATCGCAGACAGGTGGCAGGAGTGATCCTCCGCCCATTTGATGATCTTGGTCACCTCTCTCATCGCCAGGGAACTCCTTGTTCCCCCCTGATGGTTGAAGTAAGCAACAGTCGTCATGTTGTCTGATTGGAATCTTATGAATCTGGCCTTTGCTAGTTGAGGCCAAGCCCAGAGAGCATTGAATATCGCTCTCAGTTCCAGAATGTTTATCGGTAGAAGAGACTTTTCCCGAGACCATAGACCCTGAGCTTTCAGGGAATCCCAGACCGCGCCCCAGCTTAATAGACTGGCGTCGGTCGTGACAATGACCCACTCTGGTCTGCGGAAGCTCATTCCCTGGGACAGGTGATCCTGGTCAGCCACCAACGGAGTGAGTCTCTGGTCTTCTGATCTACTTGAATCACTGGAGACAAGTCTGTATAGTCCCCATTCCACTGTTTGAGCATGCACAGTTGTAATGGTCTTAGATGAATTCGCGCAAAAGGAACTATGTCCATTGCTGCAACCATCAACCCTACTACTTCCATGCACTGAGCTATGGAAGGCCGTAGAAACAGAGTGAAGAACTTGAAAAGCGTTTAGAAGCTTTGACTCTCTGACATCTGTCAGGAAAATCTTCATTTCTAAAGAATCTATTATTGTTCCCAAGAAAGGGACTCTTGTTGACAGAGACGGGGAACTTTTTTCTATGTTCACCTACCACCCGTGAGATCTGAGAAAGGCTAGAACAATGTCTGTGTGAGCCTTTGTCTTTGAAAGAGACAACGCTTGAATTAGGATGTCGTCCAAGTAAGGTGCCACTGCAAAGCCCCTGGGTCTTAGAACCGCTAGAAGGGACCCGAGCACCTTTGTGAAAATCCTTGGAGCAGTGGCTAGTCCAAATGGGAGAGCCACAATAGGTAATGTTTGTCCAGAAAGGCGAACCTTAGGAACTGATGATGATCTTTGTGGATAGGAATATGCAGATATGCATCCTTTAGATCCACGGTAGTCATAAATTGACCCTCCTGGATTGTAGGTAAAATCGTTCGAATAGTTTCCATTTTGAACGATGGCACTCTGAGAAATTTGTTTAGAATTTTTAAATCCAGAATTGGTCTGAAAGTTCCCTCTTTTTTTGGGAACTACAAACAGATTTGAGTAAAACCCCTGACCTTGTTCCACAGTTGGAACTGGGTGTATCACTCCCATCTTTAACAGGTCTTCTACACAATGTAAGAATGCCTGTCTCTTAACTTGGTTTGAAGATAAGTGAGACATGTGGAACCTTCCCCTTGGGGGTAGTTCCTTGAATTCTAGAAGATAACCCTGAGAGACTATTTCTAGTGCCCAGGGATCCTGAACATCTCTTGCCCAAGCCTGAGCAAAGAGAGAGAGAGAGTCTGCCCCCTACTAGATCCGGTTCCGGATCGGGGGCTACCTCTTCATGCTGTCTTGGTAGCAGCAGCAGGCTTCTTGGCCTGTTTACCCTTGTTCCAGCCTTGCATTGATTTCCAAGCTGGTTTAGTCTGGGAAGCGTTACCCTCTTGTCTAGAGGCTGCCGAGTTGGAAGCCGGTCCGTTCCTGAAATTACGAAAGGAACGAAAATTGGACTTATTCTTAGCCAGAGCGCTCTGCGCGCCACAATTGTAAACCCTGAATTTTTTGCCGCTAACCTCGCTAACTGCAAAGCGGCGTCTAAAATAAAGGAATTAGCTAACTTAAGTGCGTAAATTCTATCCATGACTTCCTCATACGGAGTCTCCCTACTGAGCGACTTTTCCAGTTCCTCGAACCAGAACCCCGCCGCTGTAGTGACAGGAATAATGCACGAAATAGGTTGAAGGAGGTAACCTTGCTGTACAAAAATCTTTTTAAGCAAACCCTCCAATTTTTTATCCATAGGATCTTTGAAAGCACAATTGTCCTCAATAGGAATGGTCGTGCGCTTGGCTAGAGTAGAAAACTCCCCCTCGACCTTAGGGACTGTTTGCCATGTGTCCTTCCTGGGGTCGACCATAGGGAACAATTTCTTAAATATAGGAGGAGGGACAAAAGGTATGCCTGGCTTCTCCCACTCCTTATTCACTATGTCCGCCACCCGTTTAGGTATCGGAAAAGCATCAGGGTGCACCGGGACCTCAAGGAACTGTCCATCTTGCACAATTTTTCTGGGTTGACCAGATTGTCACAATCATCCAGAGTAGATAGCACCTCCTTAAGTAATGCGCGGAGATGCTCTAATTTAAATGTCACAACATCAGGTTCTGCCTGCTGAGAAATTCTTCCTGTATCAGAAATTTCCCCATCTGACAAACCCTCCCTCACTGCCACTTCAGATTGGTGTGAGGGTATGACAGAAAAATTATCATCAGCGCCCTCCTGCTCTACAGTGTTTAAAACAGAGCAATCGCGCTTTCTCTGAAATGCTGGCATTTTGGATAAAATATTAGCTATGGAGTTATCCATTACTGCCGTCAATTACTGTATAGTAACAAGCATTGGCGCGCTAGAAGTACTAGGGGTCGCCTGCGCGGGCATAACTGGTATAGACACAGAAGGAGATGATGTAGAACTATCTCTACTTCCTTCATCTGAGGAATCATCCTGGGCAACTTTACAATTTGTGACAGTTCTGTCCTTACTTTGTTTGGACGCTATGGCACAATTATCACACTATGGCCTAGATTTGGAGTTCGGCGGTAGCCGTCAAAACCAGCGTTAGAGGCTCCTAACGCTGGTTTTGGCCGCCCGCTGGTATTTGGAGTCAGTGATTAAAGGGTCTAACGCTCACTTTACAGCCGCGACTTTTCCATACCGCAGATCCCCCTACGCCATTTGCGTAGCCTATATTTTCAATGGGATCTTTCTAACGCTGGTATTTAGAGTCGTTTCTGCAGTGAGCGTTAGAGCTCTAACGACAAAACTCCAGCCGCCTGAAAATAGCAGGAGTTAAGAGCTTTCTGGCTAACGCCGGTTTATAAAGCTCTTAACTACTGTACCCTAAAGTACACTAACACCCATAAACTACCTATGCACCACTAAACCGAGGTCCCCCCACATCGCCGACACTCGATTAAAAATTTTAACCCCTAATCTGCCGACCGCCACCTACGTTATACTTATGTACCCCTAATCTGCTGCCCCTAACCCCGCCGACCCCTATATTACATTTATTAACCCCTAATCTGCCCCCCACAACATCGCCGCCAGCTACTTACAATAATTAACCCCTAATCTTCCGACCGCAAAGCGCCGCCACCTACGTTATCCCTATGTACCCCTAATCTGCTGCCCCTAACACCGCCGACCCCTATATTATATTTATTAACCCCTAATCTGCCCCCCTCAACGTCGCCGACACCTACCTACACTTATTAACTCCTAATCTGCCGAGCGGACCTGAGCGCTACTATAATAAAGTTATTAGCCCCTAATCCGCCTCACTAACCCTATCATAAATAGTATTAACCCCTAATCTGCCCTCCCTAACATCGCCGACACCTAACTTCAATTATTAACCCCTAATCTTCCGATCGGAGCTCACCGCTATTCTAATAAATGTATTAACCCCTAAAGTTCCGATCAGCCAATAGAATGCGAGCTCAATCTGATTGGCTGATTGGATCAGCCAATCGGATTGAACTTGATTCTGATTGGCTGATTCCATCAGCCAATCAGAAAATTCCTACCTTAATTCCGATTGGCTGATAGAATCCTATCAGCCAATCGGAATTCGAGGGACGCCATCTTGGATGACGTCCCTTAAAGGAACCGTCATTAGTCGGGAGACATCGGAAGAAGAGGATGGATCCGCGTCGCCTGCTTCAAGATGGACCCGCTCCGCACCGGATGGAAGAAGATAGAAGATGCGGCTTGGAGAAGATGTTTGCCGGTCCGGATGTCCTCTTCTTGCCGGATAGGATGAAGACTTTGGAGCCTCTTCTGGACCTCTTCAGCACCGGATTATGGATCGCCAACCCCCGCTTGGGTTGGATGAAGATCTTGGAGCCAGGACGGATCGGTGATACCTGGATGGTGAAGACAAGGTAGGAAGATCTTCAGGGGATTAGTGTTAGGTTTATTTAAGGGGGGTTTGGGTTAGATTAGGGGTATGTGGGTGGTGGGTTGTAATGTTGGGGGGGGGGGTATTGTATGTTTTTTTTTACAGGCAAAAGAGCTGAACTTCTTGGGGCATGCCCCGCAAAGGGCCCTGTTCAGGGCTGGTAAGGTAAAAGAGCTTGTAACTTTTTTAATTTAGAATAGGGTAGGGAATTTATTATTTTGGGGGGCTTTGTTATTTTATTAGGGGGCTTAGAGTAGGTGTAATTAGTTTAAAATTGTTGTAATATTTTTCTTATGTTTGTAAATATTTTTTTATTTTCTGTAACTTAGTTATTTTTTATTTTTTGTACTTTAGCTAGTTTATTTAATTGTATTTATTTGTAGCAATTGTGTTTATTTAATTTATTGATAGTGTAGTGTTAGCTTAATTGTAGGTAATTGTAGGTAGTTTATTTAATTATTTTATTGATAGGGTAGTGTTAGGTTTAATTACATCTTAGGTTAGGATTTATTTTACAGGTAAATTTGTTATTATTTTAACTAGGTAACTATTAAATAGTTCTTAACTATTTAATAGCTATTGTACCTAGTTAAAATAAATACCAAGTTGCCTGTAAAATAAATATTAATCCTAAAATAGCTATAATATAATTATAATTTATATTGTAGCTATATTAGGATTTATTTTACAGGTAAGTATTTAGCTTTAAATAGGAATAATTTATTTAATAAGAGTTAATTTATTTCGTTAGATGTAAATTATATTTAAGTTAGGGGGGTGTTAGTGTTAGGGTTAGACTTAGCTTTAGGGGTTAATACATTTATTAGAATAGCGGTGAGCTCCGATCGGAAGATTAGGGGTTAATAAGTGTAGGCAGGTGTCGGCGATGTTAGGGAGGGCAGATTAGGGGTTAATACTATTTATGATAGGGTTAGTGAGGCGGATTCGGGGTTAATAACTTTATTATAGTAGCGCTCAGGTCCGCTCGGCAGATTAGGGGTTAATAAGTGTAGGTAGGTGTCGGCGACGTTGTGGGGGGCAGATTAGGGGTTAATAAATATAACATAGGGGTCGGCGATGTTAGGGCAGCAGATTAGGGGTACATAGGGATAACGTAGGTTGCGGCGGTTTACGGAGCGGAAGATTAGGGGTTAATAATAATATGCAGGGGTCAGCGATAGCGGGAGTGGCAGATTAGGGGTTAATAAGTGTAAGGTTAGGGGTGTTTAGACTCGGGGTACATGTTAGAGTGTTAGGTGCAGACGTAGGAAGTGTTTTCCCATAGGAAACAATGGGGCTGCGTTAGGAGCTGAACGCTGCTTTTTTGCAGGTGTTAGGTTTTTTTTCAGCTCAAACAGTCCCATTGTTTCCTATGGGGGAATCGTGCACGAGCACGTTTTTGATGCCGGCCGCGTCCGTAAGCAACTCTGGTATCGAGAGTTGCATTTGCGGTAAAAATGCTCTACGCTCCTTTTTTGGAGCCTAACGCAGCATTTGTTTTAACTCTCGATACCAGAGTTAAATTTATGGTGCGGCCAGAAAAAAGCCCGCGGAGCGTTAACAGCCCTTTTACCGCCGAACTCCAAATCTAGGCCTATATTTGAAGGGGGAACCACATTGGCTACCATACATACAGAACATGATCTATCTGAAGGTACAGACATGTTAAACAGGCTTAAACTGGTTAATAAAGCACAAAAACAGTTTTAAAACAAAACCGTTACTGTCTCTTTAAATGTTAAACAGGGCACACTTTATTACTGAATATGTGAAAAACTAGGAAGGAATTATCCAATCTTTACCAAATTTTCACCACAGTGTCTTAATACATTCAAAGTATTGCACCCCAATTTTCAAGCTGTTAACCCTTAAAATGTGGAAACCGGAGCCGTTTTTAATTTTAACCCCCTTAGAGTCCCAGCCACAGCCTTTGCTGCAACTTCACCAATCCCAGGGGGGTATATGATACCAAATGAAGCCTTCTAGGAACGTTTTTAGTGGATTACAGACCCTCACACATGCAGCTGCATGTACTGAACTCAAAATTAACTGCACAGTAATGGCGCGAAAATGAGGCTCTGCCTACTACAGAGAAAGGCCCTTCCTGACTGGGAAGGTGTCTTAACAAGTGCCTGGTGCTAAAAACGTTCCCCAATGTTATAAAAGTGTGAAATACAACTTCAAACTGCATATAATACTTAAATAAAGCAATCGATTTAGCCCCTAAAAGTGTCTACCAGTTTATAGCCCATAATAAGCCCTTTATTCTGTTTGAGACTAAGAAAATGGCTTACCGATCCCCATGAGGGAAAAATGACAGCCTTCCAGCATTACACAGTCTTGTTAGAAAATGGCTAGTCATACCTTAAGCAGAAGAGCCTGCTAACTGTTTCCCCCAACTGAAGTTATCTCATCTCAACAGTCCTATGTGGAAACAGCAAAGGATTTTAGTAACTGCTGCTAAAATCATATTCCTCTCACAAACAGAACTCTTCATCTCTTTCTGTTGCAGAGTAAATAGTACATACCAGCACTATTTTAAAATAACAAACTCTTGATAGAAGAATAAAAAACTACAGCTAAACACCACAAACTCCTCACCATCCCCGAGGAGATGCTACTTGTTCAGAGCGGCAAGGAGAATGACTGGGGGGGCGGAGCCTGGGAGGGACTATATGGACAGCTCTTGCTGTGTGCTCTCCTTGCCTTTCCCTGTGGGGGAGGAGAATATCCCACAAGTAATGGATGACACCGTGGACCGGACACACCAATGTTGGAGAAATTAAGGTTTTGAGATCCTGATGGAAAAAAGAACCTTGAGACAGAAAGACTGGTCTTAACGGAAGAGTCCACAGCTGGCAAGAGGCCATCCGGACAAGATCCGCATACCAAAACCTGTGAGGCCATGCTGGAGCTACCAGCAGGACAAACGAGCATTCCTTTAGAATATTAGAGAATACCCTTGGAAGAAGAACTAGAGGTGGAAAGATATAGGCAGGATGACACTTGTAAGGAAGAGATAATGCATCCACTGCCTCCGCCCGAGGATCCCTGGATCCGGACAGATACCAGGGAAGTTTCTTGTTTAGATGAGAAGCCATCAGATCTATTTCTGAGAGTTCCCATATTTGAACAATCTGAGGAAATACCTCTGGGTGAAGACCATTCGCCCAGGTGCAACGTTTGGCGACTGAGATAATCCGCTTTCCAATTGTCCATACCTGGGATATGAACCGCAGAGATTAGACAGGAGCTGGATTCCGCCCAAACCAAAATTCGAGATACTTCTTTCATAGCCAGAGGACTGTGAGTCCCTCCTAGATGATTGATGTATGCCACAGTTGTGACATTGTCTATCTGAAAACAAATGAACAACTCTCTCTTCAGAAGAGGCCAAGACTGAAGAGCTCTGAAATTGCATGGAGTTCCAAAATATTGATCGGAAATCTCACCTCCTGAGATTCCCAAACCCCTTGTGCCGTCAGATACCCCCACACAGCTCCCCAACCTGTAAGACTTGCATCTGTTGAGATTATAGTCCAGGTCGGAAGAACAAAGAAGCCCCCTGAACTAAACGATGGTGATCTGTCCACCATGTCAGAGAGTGTCGTATAATCGGTTAAAAGATATTAATTGAGATATCTTTGAGTAATCCCTGCACCATTGGTTCAGCATACAGAGCTGAAGAGGTCGCATGTGAAAACGAGCAAAGGAGATCGCATCTGATGCGGCAGTCCTAAGACCTAAAATTTCCATGCATAAGGCTACCAAAGGGAATGATTGTGACTGAAGGTTTTGACAAGCTGATATCAATGTTAAACTTCTCTTGTCTGACAAGGACAGAGTCATAGACACTGAATCTATTCTAGAAACCTAAAAAGGTTACACTTGTCTGAGGAATCAATGAACTGATTGGTAAATTGATCCTCCAACCATGAACTTGAAGAAACAACACAAGTCGATTCGTATGAGATTCTTCGAAAATGAGAAGACTGAGCAAGTACCCAGATATTGTCCAATAAGGAAATACCAAAAAACCCTGTTCTCTGATTACAGAAAGAAGGGCACCGAGAACCTTTGAAAAAAATTCTTGGAACTGAGGCTAGGCCAAACGGTAGAGCCACAAAACTGGTAATGCTTGTCTAAAAAGAGAATCTCAGACACTAAAAGTGATCTGGATGAATCGGAATATGTAGATACACATCCTGTAAATCTATTGTAGACATATAATGCCCTTGCTAAACAAAAGGCAGGACAGTCCTACAGTAACCATCTTGAATGTTGGTATCCTTACATAACGATTCAATATTGATAGATCCGGAACTGGTCTGAAGGAATTGACCTTCTTTGGTACAATGAAGAGATAAAATAAAACCCCAGCCCCTGTTCCAGAACTGGAACTGGCATAATTACTCCAGCCAACTCTAGATCTGAAACACATTTCAGAAATGCTGAGCCTTTGCTGTGTTAACTGGGACACGGGAAAGAAAAAAATCTCTTAGCAGGAGGCCTTAACTGAAGCCAATTCTGTACCTTTCTGAAACAATGTTCTGAAACCAGAAATTGAGAACGGAATTGATCAAAATTTCTTTGAAGAAAACGTAATCTGCCCCATACCAGCTGAGCTGGAATAAGGTCCGCACCTTCATGGGTACTTAGGAGCTGGCTATAGGTTTTCTAAAAGGCTTGGATATATTCCAAACTGGAAATAGTTTCCAAACTGATACCGCTCCTGAGAATGAAGGATCAGGCTTTTTTGTTCCTTATTGTGAGGAAAGGAACGAAATGATTATTAGACCTAAATTTACCTTAGATTTTTTATCCTTTGGAAAAAAAGTTCCCTTCCTTCCAGAAACAGTTGAAATAATAATTTATTACCCTGGAAAGAAAGGGAAAGCAAAGTTGACTTAGAAGACATATCAGTATTCCAAGTTTAATCCATAAAGCTTTTCTAGCTAAAATAGCTAGAGACATATACCTGACATCAACTCTAATGATATCAAAAGATGGTATCACCAATAAAATTATTAGCATGTTATAGAATAATAATAATGCTATAAAATTATGATCTGTTACTTGTTGCGCTAAAGCTTCTAACCAAAAAGTTGAAGCTGCAGCAACATCCGCTAAAAATATAGCAAGTCTAAGAAGATTACCTGAACATAAGTAAGCTTTTCTTAGAAAGGATTCAATTTTCCTATCTAAAGGATCCTTAAAAGAATTACTATCTGCCGTAGGAATAGTAGCACATTTAGCAGGAGTAGAGACAGCCCCATAACCTTAGGGATTTTGTCCCAAAAAAACTCTAATCTGTCAGATGGTACAGGATATAATTGCTTAAACGTTTAGAAGGAGTAAAAGAATTACCCAAATTATTCCATTCCCTGGAAATTACTTCAGAAATAGCATCAGGGAGATTAAACACTTCTGGAATAACTACAGGAGATTTAAAAACCTTATTTAAACGTTTAGATTTAGAATCAAGAGGACCAGAATCCTCTATTTCTAATGCAATTAATACTTCTATAAATAAAGAACGAATAAATTCCATCTTGAACAAATACAAAGATTTATCAGCATCAACCTCTGAGACAGAAACCTCTGAACCAGAAGAACCATTATCAGTATCAGAATGATGATGTTCATTTAAGAATTCATCTGAAAAAAGAGAAGTTTTAAAAGACTTTTATGTAAACTAGAAGGAGAAATAACAGACATAGCCTTCTTAATGGATTTAAAAATTAAAATCTCTTATGTTTATCAGGAACACTCTGAAAATTAGATGTTGACGGAACAGCAACAGGTAATGTAACAGTACTAAAGGAAATTTTATCTGCATTAATAAGTTTGTCATGACATGCAATACAAACAACAGCTGGAGAAACAGATACCAAAAATTATAGCAGATACACTTAGCTTGGTAGCTCCAGCACTAGACAGCGATTTTCCTGTAGTATCTTCTGACTCAGATGCAACGCGAGACATCTTGCAATATGTAAGAGAAAAAAACAACATATAAAGCAAAATTGATCAAATTCCTTAAATGACAGTTTCAGGAATGGGAAAAAAATGCCAAAGAACAAGCTTCTAGCAACCAGAAGCACTGAAAAAATAAGACTTAAATAATGTGGAGACAAAAGCGACGCCCTTATTTTTTAGCGCCAAATAAGACGCCCACATTATTTGGCGCCTAAATGCTTTTGGCGCCAAAAATGACGCCACATCCGGAACGCCGACATTTTTGGCGCAAAATAACGTCAAAAAATGACGCAACTTCCGGCGACACGTATGACGCCGGAAACGGAAAAGAATTTTTGCGCCAAAAAAGTCCGCGCCAAGAATGACGCAATAAAATGAAGCATTTTCAGCCCCCGCGAGCCTAACAGCCCACAGGAAAAAAAGAGTCAAATTTTTGAAGGTAAGAAAAAATGATTAATTCAAATGCATTATCCCAAATATGAAACTGACTGTCTGAAAAATAAGGAAAGCTGAACATTCTGAGTCAAGGCAAATAAATGTTTGAATACATATATTTAGAACTTTATAAACAAAGTGCCCAACCATAGCTTAGAGTGTCACAGAAAATAAGATTTACTTACCCCAGGACACTCATCTACATGTTTGTAGAAAGCCAAACCAGTACTGAAACGAGAATCAGCAGAGGTAATGGTATATATAAGAGTATATCGTCGATCTGAAAAGGGAGGTAAGAGATGAATCTCTACGACCGATAACAGAGAACCTATGAAATAGACCCCGTAGAAGGAGATCACTGCATTCAAATAGGCAATACTCTCCTCACATCCCTCTGACATTCACTGCACGCTGAGAGGAAAACCGGGCTCCAACTTGCTGCGGAGCGCATATCAACGTAGAATCTAGCACAAACTTACTTCACCACCTCCATCGGAGGCAAAGTTTGTAAAACTGAATTGTGGGTGTGGTGAGGGGTGTATTTATAGGCATTTTAAGGTTTGGGAAACTTTGCCCCTCCTGGTAGGAATGTATATCCCATACGTCACTAGCTCATGGACTCTTGCTAATTACATGAAAGAAATCTCTATTTCCTATATGCAAAAGCATTCTAATTCACAATGCTAGCAATGCAAACAATAAAACAATTTAACCATGGTAATAAAAAAGGAAACCTGATTTATATACTACACATACATCCACTTTGTTTAGATATGAGAATGGTAGTTATTAAACAACTGATTAAATTACCTAGAGTTATAACTTTAATGTATAGTTCCATGCTGCTATAATAAAAGACCTGGGCTCGATTGGCTATTAAGCCGCCCTTGCTAAGTGTAGCTTACTAATACTATGGCCTAGATTTGGAGTTTTGTCGGTAACGACCCGCGTAGCTAACGCCGGCTTTTTTCTGGCCGCACCATAAAAATAACTCTGGTATTGAGAGTCCACAAAAAGGCTGCGTTAGGCTCCAAAAAAGGAGCGTAGAGCATTTTTAACGCAGCTTCAACTCTCGATACCAGAGTTGCTTACGGACGCGGCCAGCCTCAAAAACGTGCTCGTGCACGATTCCCCCATAGGAAACAATGGGGCTGTTTGAGCTGAAAAAAAACCTAACACCTGCAAAAAAGCCGCGTTCAGCTCCTAACGCAGCCCCATTGTTTGCTATGGGGAAACACTTCCTACGTCTGCACCTAACACTCTAACATGTACCCCGAGTTTAAACATCCCTAACCTTACACTTATTAACCCCTAATCTGCCACCCCCGCTATCGCTGACCCCTGCATATTATTTTTAACCCCTAATCTGCCGCTCCGTAAACCGCCGCTACTTACATTATCCTTATGTACCCCTAATCTGCTGCCCCTAACACCGCCGACCCCTATATTATATTTATTAACCCCTAATCTGCCCCCCACAACGTCGCCTCCACCTAACTACACTTATTAACCCCTAATCTGCCGAGCGGACCTGAGCGCTACTATAATAAAGTTATTAACCCCTAATCCGCCTCACTAACCCTATAATAAATAGTATTAACCCCTAATCTGCCCTCCCTAACATCACCGACACCTAACTTCAAACATTAACCCCTAATCTGCCGACCAGAGCTCACCGCTACTATAATAAATGTATTAACCCCTAAAGCTAAGTCTAACCCTAACACTAACACCCCCCTAAATTAAATATAATTTTTATCTAACGAAATTAATTAACTCTTATTAAATAAATTATTCCTATTTAAAGCTAAATACTTACCTGTAAAATAAATCCTAATATAGCTACAATATAAATTATA
This sequence comes from Bombina bombina, assembly GCF_027579735.1. Lineage (NCBI taxonomy): Eukaryota > Metazoa > Chordata > Amphibia > Anura > Bombinatoridae > Bombina > Bombina bombina. The sequence goes on from NC_069502.1 coordinate 855,328,741, forward strand.
ATTACATTGTAGCTATTTTAGGATTAATATTTATTTTACAGGCAACTTTGTAATTATTTTAACCAGGTACAATAGCTATTAAATAGTTAAGAACTATTTAATAGTTACCTAGTTAAAATAATTACAAAATTACCTGTCAAATAAATCCTAACCTAAGTTACAATTAAACCTAACACTATACTATCATTAAATTAATTAAATAAAATACCTACAATTACCTACAATTAAACCTAACACTACACTATCAATAAATAAATTAAATACAATTCCTACAAATAACTACAATGAAATAAACTAACTAAAGTACAAAAAATAAAAAAGAACTAAGTTACAAAAAATAAAAAAATATTTACAAACATAAGAAAAATATTACAACAATTTTAAACTAATTACACCTACTCTAAGCCCCCTAATAAAATAACAAAGACCCCCAAAATAACAAAATGCCCTACCCTATTCTAAATTACTACATTTCAAAGCTCTTTTACCTTACCAGCCCTGAACAGGGCCCTTTGCGGGGCATGCCCCAAGAAATTCAGCTCTTTTGCCTGTAAAAAAAAAACATACAATAACCCCCCCCAACATTACAACCCACCACCCACATACCCCTAATCTAACCCAAACCCCCCTTAAATAAACCTAACACTAAGTCCCTGAAGATCTTCCTACCTTGTCTTCACCCTACCAGGTTCACCGATCCGTCCTGAAGAGCTACTCCGATGTCCTGATCCAAGCCCAAGCGGGGGGCTGAAGAGGTCCATGATCCGGCTGAAGTCTTCATCCAAGTGGGAGCTGAAGAGGTCCATGATCCGGATGAAGTCTTCATCCAAGCGGGAGCTGAAGAGGTCCATGATCCGGATAAAGTCTTCTATCAACGGCATCTTCAATCTTCTTTCTTCCGGATCCATCTTGCAGACCTCCGACGCGGAACATCCTCTTCTCCCGACGCCTACTAGCCGAATGACGGTTCTTTTAAGGGACGTCATCCAAGATGGCGTCCCTCGAATTCCGATTGGCTGATAGGATTCTATCAGCCAATCGGAATTAAGGTAGGAATATTCTGATTGGCTGATGGAGTTAGCCTAAAACCAGCGTTAGGAGCCTCTAACGCTGGTTTTCACGGCTAACGCCAAACTCCAAATCTAGGCCTATGAGTGTAAGGAACAAGGTAAAAACCTTATGCATAGTTATAATCTCAGAGCGAGTAATATGTTACCATAAAGAACCTAATAGAAAATGTAAAATGGATATCAATGAGTAGAAGTACAAAATATTAAATGAAAACAAAAATGGATGTAAGAAAATAATAATAATAAAAAATAAATAAATAAGTAAGAGATATTCATGTAGGAAATAGTTTGGTGTAAAAAATTGTTTGCTGTTCTGCATAGAGGTAACCATAATTAATTTTATAAATAAGTGCATATGGACTTGTATACAAGTGGTTGCTATTTGGTACCTTTATTATGCATAAGAGCGAACATATAGATATCCCAAACTTGGTATTGGGGGTATTATATCAAGAGGTAAAAAAAAGGGGGGGGGCGGGGGTTGTGGGGGGGGGGTAGTAGTGAGAGGTCATAATGATGGTAATAATGAAACTACATAGGGATAAATGGGAAGTGGAAGGCTAAAACCATAATTGGTTCAATAAATAAATAAATGAAGCAATGGGAGCTATATATATTATAGCATAGTGAACACTGCATAAATCTCTCGAAAAGTTGTGATTACTCCCAGAGATTTAAGACATCGTATCTGGAATTTAATCCATCTGGCACCCGGGTGCCCATTGTGAAAATCCAGAAAGCTTCACGTCTAGCGAGAAGTATGTCAACATCTCCTCCTCTAGTAGGTCTATTCACCTTCTCAATAGCACACCAGGTAAAGCCCTGAAGATTATTATCATTAAAAACCCAGAAGTGTTGAACTATAGGGGTTGATGCTCTTTTCGTGTTAAATGAAGACAAATGTTCTCTTATCCTCGTATTTAGGTCACGAGAGGTGAGTCCTATATACTGGATCTTGCACAAAGTGCACTCAATCAAGTAGACCGCTGACTCTGTCTTGCCATTCATGCAAGATCTGATCTGATATTGTTTTTTTGTTTTCTCACTGGTAAACTCTTTTGTGATGTTCACAAACTCACAGGGTTTGCACTTCCGATGCCCACACTTGTACATGCCAGTGTGTTTAAGCCAGGAGCTTTGTTTGGGTTTGTCAGACTTAAGTAGTGTAGGTGAGAGGATAGAGCCTAAAGTAGGGCTCTTTCTATAGGCACATCTCAATCCCGTTTTCACAGTCTGCACTAATTTGTCCTCTGCCAACAGCAATGGAAAATGTTTGCGAATAATATCACATACCTGGGGATATTGGACACTGTGTGTAGTTACAAAAGTTACTCCCTGTCTAGCTTGTCTTGTGTGCTGTTTAGTTCCCAAAAGTTTCTCCCTGGGAATTGTAAGAACCTGTTCCCTTGCTTTTTTAATAGCCTTGGGAGGATAGTTCCTATCCTTTAGTCTCCTTTCAAGGGCCCTAGATTCATTTAGAAAATCAGTGTGCAAAGTGCAATTTCTCTTGAGCCTGGTATATTCACCTTTCGCTATGGCAAAGGGGACATGTTTCGGATGGCAGCTGGTACCCAAAAGTAGGGAGTTGCCCGAAATGGGCTTTCTATAAATAGTAGATTTCACCGTGCCCATAGAGGTGGCCTCCAATGTGAGGTCAAGACAACAGCTCCCTTGTCATTAAGAATTCTGACAAAGGTGGCATGGTAGTGGTAATGGATAGGGAACACTATATCCAGGAAGGCCTGAAACAATTACAAAAAGAGACAGACTATTTTGTTTTAAGTAGGGACCCTACCTTTGAGTTCCAGAAAGAATTAAAACAGCTTCTTGACGATGGTGTTGAATTGGGTATTCTGGACAAGACCACTTTAGAATTTTTGTCAGTGGACTTTCCCAAGACCCCATATTTCCATCACCTACCTAAGACCCACAAAACCTTAAACAACGTTCAGGGGAGACCAATCGTGAGTGGGATTGATTCCCTCTTAGGCAATCTTTTAGAATGGTTAGACTCAATTCTTCAACCAATTGTAATGTCTCTCCACTCATATGTGAAAGACACAAAACACATTCTGAATTTGATTGAGAGGATTGAATGGACCGAAGGGTCCAAATGGCTTACTGTGGATGCTGTTTTACTATATTCTAGTATTCCGCATCAAGTAGGAATACAAGCCATAGCTTTTTTCCTTGAATAGGGGTTGGAGTACAGTGATATCTTTACTGAGTACATCTTAAGAGTCACCACTTTTTTACTTACACACAATTTTTTTAAGTTTGAGGAAGTCTACTATCTCCAAAGATGTGGTACCGCCATGGGAGCAAAATTTGCTCCGTCATTTGCCAATTTATTTCTTGGGTGGTGGGAATTTTACCACATTTTTGGAGATAGTAATCCTTATAAGGATTGTATCTCCTTTTATAGGAGGTACATTGATGACCTCCTTTTTGTGTGGAGTGGTGACCATACCCGTATTCCCCTGTTCATGGATTATTTCAATTCTAATGAGATTGGCCTTAAGTTCACTTTTGAACTTAATGACAGGTCTATTAACTATCTTGACCTCACATTGGAGGCCACCTCTATGGGCACGGTGAAATCTACTATTTATAGAAAGCCCATTTCGGGCAACTCCCTACTTTTGGGTACCAGCTGCCATCCGAAACATGTCCCCTTTGCCATAGCGAAAGGTGAATATACCAGGCTCAAGAGAAATTGCACTTTGCACACTGATTTTCTAAATGAATCTAGGGCCCTTGAAAGGAGACTAAAGGATAGGAACTATCCTCCCAAGGCTATTAAAAAAGCAAGGGAACAGGTTCTTACCATTCCCAGGGAGAAACATTTGGGAACTAAACATCACACAAGACAAGCTAGACAGAGAGTAACTTTTGTAACTACACACAGTGTCCAATATCCCCAGGTATGTGATATTATTTGCAAACATTTTCCATTGCTGTTGGCAGAGGACAAATTAGTGGAGACTGTGAAAACGTGATTGAGATGTGCTTATAGAAAGAGCCCTACTTTAGGCTCTATCCTCTCACCTACACTACTTAAGTCTGACAAACCCAAACAAAGCTCCTGGCTTAAACACACTGGCATGTACAAGTGTGGGCATCGGAAGTGCAAACCCTGTGAGTTTGTGAACATCACAAAAGAGTTTACCAGTGAGAAAACAAAAAAACAATATCAGATCAGATCTTGCATGAATTGCAAGACAGAGTCAGCAGTCTACTTGATTGAGTGCACTTTGCGCAAGATCCAGTATATAGGACTCACCTCTCGTGACCTAAATACGAGGATAAGAGAACATTTGTCTTCATTTAACACGAAAAGAGCATCAACCCCTATAGTTCAACACCTTTACCTGGTGTGCTATTGAGAAGGTGAATAGACCTACTAGAGGAGGAGATGTTGACATACTTCTCGCTAGACGTGAAGCTTTCTGGATTTTCACAATGGGCACCCGGGTGCCAGATGGATTAAATTCCAGATACAATGTCTTAAATTTCTGGGAGTAATCACAACTTTTCAAGAGATTTATGCAGTGTTCACTATGCTATAATATATATAGCTCCCATTGCTTCATTTATTTATTTATTGAACCAATTATGGTTTTATCCTTCCACTTCCCATTTATCCCTATGTAGTTTCATTATTACCATCATTATGACCTCTCACTACTACCCCCCCCCCACCACCCCCCCCCCCCCCCCCCTTTTTTACCTCTTGATATAATACCCCCAATACCAAGTTTGGGATATCTATATATTCGCTCTTATGCATAATAAAGGTACCAAATAGCAACCACTTGTATACAAGTCCATATGCACTTATTTATAAATCTAATTATTGTTACCTCTATGCAGAACAGCAAACAATTTTTTACACCAAACAATTTCCTACATGAATATCTCTTACTTATTTCTATTTATTTTTTATTATTATTATTTTCTTACATCCATTTTTGTTTTCATTTAATATTTTGTACTTCTACTCATTGATATCCATTTTACATTTTCTATTAGGTTCTTTATGGTAACATATTACTCGCTCTGAGATTATAACTATGCATAAGGTTTTTACCTTGTTCCTTACACTCATAGTATTAGTAAGCTACACTTAGCAAGGGCGGCTTAATAGCCAATCGAGCCCAGGTCTTTTATTATAGCAGCATGGAACTATACATTAAAGTTATAACTCTAGGTAATTTAATCAGTTGTTTAATAACTACCATTCTCATATCTAAACAAAGTGGATGTATGTGTAGTATATAAATCAGGTTTCCTTTTTTATTACCATGGTTAAATTGTTTTATTGTTTGCATTGCTAGCATTGTGAATTAGAATGCTTTTGCATATAGGAAATAGAGATTTATCCATATTTGTACACGGATCTCTGTGGATACTGCCCCTTTAATTAGAAGAGCGCAGTAATTTGCTACCTTTAACATTTTAACATAGGTTTTCTATTATTGCCCCCTTTTTGTATGCGGATCCAGAGTGTGTATATATATATATATATATATATATATATTTCAAATGATGGTGTAAGTGCACTCTCACCAACTTATGCAACTTGTCAGGGTGCTGTAAGGTAATAGATAAACTGTTGCAAAGAAGCACTCACTGAACGATTCCAACTGTGACAAAAGACTTTAATTCAAACGAGTGACGTTTCGGGACAATAACAGTCCCTTCCTCTGACAAGCTAACAATGTGAAAAAGCAGGCCTTAAATAGGCTCCAAAAATACCCTCCCCATAAGTGTGACCAATCACAGTCAAGGTTACAAAACCTATCTTACCCAATAACAAATAGTGATCGATATTACAATAGTGCAAAGTAAATTAATCAAGTGAGTTAAAACATAGGACCCCGTGTTGCTAATAGAGTGGGGGGAATAATCACTGTTCAACCCTTTCTAATCAGCTGCTAAACGACCATAAACAAAGGAAAAAACGAAGAAAAAACGAAGAAAAAACCATATTATGTGAGGATCGTAATTCAACCAATCAGTGTGATCCCAGTCATGTAGATCGTAATTCCACCAATGGGCCGTCATCAGACTTGTGGGAATTATAATAGTACCAATCAGCAGCCTAATAGCATTCTGTATCAGAAGCGTCATACCATTACGCTTCCCAGATACGCCCACCTGTCACTGACTATGCCCGTTGCCTATAGCAACATAGTAAAAACATTTTGCTAAATCGGATCAGATCGCTACTTGCCAGTCATGGACAGATACAGCGATACGCTCGCCATATAGATCACAGCGGCTTTCGCATATCGGATAACAAAGGCGTTGCACAGCCAAAATAATGTTAAAGAGATGGCGAGATCCGACCAATCAGCCGTGTGTCCACACCCCCATGGGCGTAACAAGATCATCACTGTGTTATTGTCCGCCTCTGTGCCTCTGTATCAGAGATGGGCTAATCTATTAAAATAATCACACTCGTATAAAGGTGACAAACAGTTTCCATCCTGGGCCACACATAGACTGTCAATGGCGAACACGGCTATATTCGTGTAACACTACCAATAAATTTCAGCTGTTTATTTCACAACAACAAACTGTTATTTATAATACCTGTCTGTTTCAACGGTCACTGCATGCAGACTCCTATGCTGTACATCAAATAACATCCTAAGAATAAAGTGTAAACAGTGTAAATAGAAACAATATATGTAAAAAAGGGGGACCTATATGTATAAAACCTATATGTATAAAACCACATATAAGCTATTATATATCCATAGAGAATAATCACACAAAAGTGAAAAGTATAAACAAATAAATCTTAGTTGTATATTTCATAACAATCAACTGTTGTTTCTAATACCTATCTATTTCCACGGTCGCTGCATGCAGACTCCTATTCTGTGCATCAAACAACATCCTTGGAGTAAAGTGTAAACAGTGTAAAAAGGAACTATATAGACAAAACGGGAAACCTATATACATATAATCTATATGAATAAAACAACATATAAGCTATTATATATCCATAGTAAGTAATCACGAAAAAGTGAAAAGTATAACACTGTAAAGGCTCCGCCAGCCTTGTATCTAACCATAATTGTGGCACCGATTATGGGATTGGTGTGAAGTAGACCACCCAAGCTAAAAAGCAACACGGGGTAAGCACAAAGTGAATATAATTAAAATTAAAATTGAAATAATGTTAAAATTAAATCGTCCATATAATGGACACAATATTAACAACATGATGTAAAGAGAACCACCTATGGATATTACATAGGGGCAATATAGGACAGAGAAATCAGCATTGTCTTCGGTTACATTGTGCTTATAGATCAATCAACTGTATTCAGGGTCTGGAAAAATAGTAAAGATAAATAAATAAAATACAATAAAATAATGATAAAACAAAATGAAATGAAATGAGATGATAAATCAATGAAAGTAAATAAAATGAACTGAAATCAATAAATCAAAACATAAATCAAAATAAAAATAAATAAATAAATAAAGAAAAATAGACTAAAATGAAATAAAATAAAATAAAATAAAATGAGATAAACTAAAAATGAAATAAAATAAATTAAAATAGACTAAAATAAAAATAGACTAACCAAAACAAAAATAAAATAAATATAAATATAAATATAAATAAAATATATAAAAATAAATATAAATAAAAAAATAAAGAAATAAAGAAAAAGTAAATGAATAAGATATAAAAGACGAGGGAAAACAAGAAGGGAAGAAACAGAAGTAAATAAGACAGAAACAGCCACCATACAGAAAATGAAACCACATTAAATAAAATACGGGGGAATCAGGAAGTCAAGTTCGAGAGGAAAGAGAAATAAAGATAGAATAAAGACTAAGAGCAAAATGGATCATGAGCTCTCATTGAAATGGACATCAATATTCATATAGACTGGGTCTCAGCGTTCATAAATAACATTGCCATCCTGTGTGGGTGTTGAGACCCCTGGGACTGAGGGTACCAAGTTTATAGATCCACCTTGATTCTTTGCGGAGTAGCATGTTATCTCTGTCTCCCCCCCCTTCCGTGGGGTCGGTACGTGGTCGATCAGTCGAAATCTCAGATCGTTGACAGTGTGGCCTGACTCCAGGAAGTGCCTTGCGACCGGTTGATCTGCCTTTTTGTTTCTTATGGCCAAACGAATGCTGGACCTGTGGTTGGCCATTCTCGTCCTTGCATCGTCGGTTGTTTTGCCAATATAAAATTTCCCACAAGGGCAGTTCAAAAGATATATTACATATTGGGTGGTGCAAGTCAGATAGTATTTGATCTCATATGACCTATTACTTTCAGGGTGGTGAAAGTGGGAGCCAGTGATCATCCCACTACACGTCACACAACTAATGCAGCGGTAGCACCCTTTCTTTTTCGTCCTCAGCCATGTCCTTACACCCCCTTCTGGATTGACATCTGCTTTCACAAGATGATCCCTCAGATTTCTTCCTCGACGAAACCCTATCCTTGGTGCCTTCCAATTCTTGAAAGGCAGGGTATGGTCTGCTTCAATCAGTTTCCATTCATCCTTAATCATATGGGTTAGGGGTATAATGTCTGGTGAATATGTGGTCACAAAGGTGAGTTGATCTCCTTGTTTAGATTGGGACTCTTCTCCTGGTACACTCGTACATAACACTCCTGATTTAATCTCTAGCAGATCCTTATGCTTGTATCCTCTCTCCCTAAAGCGCTCTGTCATATCCTGTAGTTGTTCCTCACACAATACCTCATTGGTATTATTTCTAATCACCCGTTGGTACTGGGCTTTAGGGATATTGTGTATAAGGCTAGGCTGGTGGCAGCTTCTGGCATGCAGTAATGAGTTTCGATCCGTAGCTTTACGGAACAAAGTTGTACCCAATCTCCCATTCACCTTGAAGACCCTCACATCAAGGTAGTCCACCGTGGAATGACTGATTGTGTGGGTAAATCTAATGGGACTCTCAAGTGTATTCAGATCCTCAATCCATTGTGTTAGGCTATCCTCTCCATCAGACCATACCAGGAACAGGTCGTCAATATATCGACAGTAGTACCTGATGTTAACATTGTTGAAGATCTTCATAATGGATGTCTCATAGAATGCCATAAACAGGTTGGCCAGCGATGGGGCCACATTGGACCCCATCGCTGTCCCTGAGATTTGTAGGTAAAATGTAGAGTCAAAAAGGAAGTAGTTCTCCCTCAGGCATAATGAAAGGAGGCAGATGATAACTTCTTCTGATGGGCCAATGTAAGCTGCCTTCCTGAGTGCATGTGTAACTGCTGTGATGCCATCTTGATGTGGGATGACCGTGTAAAGGCTAGACACGTCAAGAGTGACCAAAAGGTCTCCATCAGTGATGTCCTCCAACTTCTTGATGCCCATGATGAAGTCATTTGAATCCCGTATGTATGATGGCAAGGATTACACCAAAGGCTGTAGGTAATGGTCAACAAATTGAGCTAGTGGTTGAAGTAACGAACCCCTCGCTGAGACAATGGGTCTCCCAGGAGGGTTATAGGCATTCTTATGTACCTTCGGTAGAGTGTATAGCAGGGGGATTATTGGATGTTTCCGACTTAAGAAATTATAATCTTGTTGTGTGATAAGTGCCCTCTCTTTGAACTCCATTAGTATAGTGTCAATTTTCAGTTTAAGTTTCACAGTTGGATCGCCCCTGAGTGGTGTGTATGTCTTTTTATCAGACAGTTGTCCAAGAATCTCTTGCTTATAGTATGCAGTGTCCAGTAGGACTATCGCCCCACCTTTGTCCGCTGGGCGGATCACTACTGAGGTGTCTTCTTTCAAGGTTTTAAGAGCTGTCCTCTCACTCTTGGTGAGATTATCTCTGATCCTCATTTTAGGTCTGTCCTTGATGGATGTAGTAAGAAAATTAGTATAAGTGTGGATAGTGGAGTTATTGGAAGAGGGATCAAATGAGCTCTTGGCTCTAAATTTACACTCTTGTTCATAATTAAAGAATTCTCTGAGTCTTAGGTTCCTGCCAAACCTCTGGATGTCTATGTAGGCATCAAATTCATTGACTTGCATGGATGGCACAAAGGATAAACCCTTATTTAGTAGGCTCACTTCAGACTCAGTTAGAGTGCGTGAACTGATGTTAATTACGTTGTTCTCTATATCCTCCGTTGTTGGTGGCGGCGGGCAATGCCCCCCCCACCTCGTGTGTGGCCTCCGCCTCTTCCTAAAAAACGATTGGCTGTTGGATGAGCTGCCAGTGGAGGTAAGGCTGCTCGACTGGCACCAGATGTCTCCCATTCGCCTCTGTTGCCCCTTGAACGGGTCATAACTCCTCTTTGAGTAGTGGCGGAATTTTCCAGTGGGGTCTCTGGGCCTGAGCTATCACCAGAGCTAGTGTCCACTGTTGTCATCGATTTTTTAGTGTGTCTACGTTCACGTCTCGGTCGGTATGTCCTCCTATCTTCTGGGGACAGCATCCACCTGTAGATAGATTTATAGGTGTAATCCTGTGTGACCGTCTGCAGCTTACGGTTCTTAAAGGCTATCAGTTCCTGTTTGTAGCTCTTAATCTGGAGACTAAGTTTGGAGAGCCAGTTGGTGTTAGTATCTGATTCAAAGAGGAGTTATGACCCGTTCAAGGGGCAACAGAGACGAATGGGAGACATCTGGTGCCAGTCGAGCAGCCTTACCTCCACTGGCAGCTCATCCAACAGCCAATCGTTTTTTAGGAAGAGGCGGAGGTCACACACGAGGCGGGGGGGGCATTGCCCGCCGCCACCAACAACGGAGGATATAGAGAACAACGTAATTAACATCAGTTCACGCACTCTAACTGAGTCTGAAGTGAGCCTACTAAATAAGGGTTTATCCTTTGTGCCATCCATGCAAGTCAATGAATTTGATGCCTACATAGACATCCAGAGGTTTGGCAGGAACCTAAGACTCAGAGAATTCTTTAATTATGAACAAGAGTGTAAATTTAGAGCCAAGAGCTCATTTGATCCCTCTTCCAATAACTCCACTATCCACACTTATACTAATTTTCTTACTACATCCATCAAGGACAGACCTAAAATGAGGATCAGAGATAATCTCACCAAGAGTGAGAGGACAGCTCTTAAAACCTTGAAAGAAGACACCTCAGTAGTGATCCGCCCAGCGGACAAAGGTGGGGCGATAGTCCTACTGGACACTGCATACTATAAGCAAGAGATTCTTGGACAACTGTCTGATAAAAAGACATACACACCACTCAGGGGCGATCCAACTGTGAAACTTAAACTGAAAATTGACACTATACTAATGGAGTTCAAAGAGAGGGCACTTATCACACAACAAGATTATAATTTCTTAAATCGGAAACATCCAATAATCCTCCTGCTATACACTCTACCGAAGGTACATAAGAATGCCTATAACCCTCCTGGGAGACCCATTGTCTCAGCGAGGGGTTCGTTACTTCAACCACTAGCTCAATTTGTTGACCATTACCTACAGCCTTTGGTGCAATCCTTGCCATCATACATACGGGATTCAAATGACTTCATCATGGGCATCAAGAAGTTGGAGGACATCACTGATGGAGACCTTTTGGTCACTCTTGACGTGTCTAGCCTTTACACGGTCATCCCACATCAAGATGGCATCACAGCAGTTACACATGCACTCAGGAAGGCAGCTTACATTGGCCCATCAGAAGAAGTTATCATCTGCCTCCTTTCATTATGCCTGAGGGAGAACTACTTCCTTTTTGACTCTACATTTTACCTACAAATCTCAGGGACAGCGATGGGGTCCAATGTGGCCCCATCGCTGGCCAACCTGTTTATGGCATTCTATGAGACATCCATTATGAAGATCTTCAACAATGTTAACATCAGGTACTACTGTCGATATATTGACGACCTGTTCCTGGTATGGTCTGATGGAGAGGATAGCCTAACACAATGGATTGAGGATCTGAATACACTTGAGAGTCCCATTAGATTTACCCACACAATCAGTCATTCCACGGTGGACTACCTTGATGTGAGGGTCTTCAAGGTGAATGGGAGATTGGGTACAACTTTGTTCCGTAAAGCTACGGATCGAAACTCATTACTGCATGCCAGAAGCTGCCACCAGCCTAGCCTTATACACAATATCCCTAAAGCCCAGTACCAACGGGTGATTAGAAATAATACCAATGAGGTATTGTGTGAGGAACAACTACAGGATATGACAGAGCGCTTTAGGGAGAGAGGATACAAGCATAAGGATCTGCTAGAGATTAAATCAGGAGTGTTATGTACGAGTGTACCAGGAGAAGAGTCCCAATCTAAACAAGGAGATCAACTCACCTTTGTGACCACATATTCACCAGACATTATACCCCTAACCCATACGATTAAGGATGAATGGAAACTGATTGAAGCAGACCATACCCTGCCTTTCAAGAATTGGAAGGCACCAAGGATAGGGTTTCGTCGAGGAAGAAATCTGAGGGATCATCTTGTGAAAGCAGATGTCAATCCAGAAGGGGGTGTAAGGACATGGCTGAGGACGAAAAAGAAAGGGTGCTACCGCTGCATTAGTTGTGTGACGTGTAGTGGGATGATCACTGGCTCCCACTTTCACCACCCTGAAAGTAATAGGTCATATGAGATCAAATACTATCTGACTTGCACCACCCAATATGTAATATATCTTTTGAACTGCCCTTGTGGGAAATTTTATATTGGCAAAACAACCGACGATGCAAGGACGAGAATGGCCAACCACAGGTCCAGCATTCGTTTGGCCATAAGAAACAAAAAGGCAGATCAACCGGTCGCAAGGCACTTCCTGGAGTCAGGCCACACTGTCAACGATCTGAGATTTCGACTGATCGACCACGTACCGACCCCACGGAGGGGGGGAGACAGAGATAACATGCTACTCCGCAAAGAATCAAGGTGGATCTATGAACTTGGTACCCTCAGTCCCAGGGGTCTCAACACCCACACAGGATGGCAATGTTATTTATGAACGCTGAGACCCAGTCTATATGAATATTGATGTCCATTTCAATGAGAGCTCATGATCCATTTTGCTCTTAGTCTTTATTCTATCTTTATTTCTCTTTCCTCTCGAACTTGACTTCCTGATTCCCCCGTATTTTATTTAATGTGGTTTCATTTTCTGTATGGTGGCTGTTTCTGTCTTATTTACTTCTGTTTCTTCCCTTCTTGTTTTCCCTCGTCTTTTATATCTTATTCATTTACTTTTTCTTTATTTCTTTATTTTTTTATTTATATTTATTTTTATATATTTTATTTATATTTATATTTATATTTATTTTATTTTTGTTTTGGTTAGTCTATTTTTATTTTAGTCTATTTTAATTTATTTTATTTCATTTTTAGTTTATCTCATTTTATTTTATTTTATTTTATTTTATTTCATTTTAGTCTATTTTTCTTTATTTATTTATTTTTATTTTGATTTATGTTTTGATTTATTGATTTCAGTTCATTTTATTTACTTTCATTGATTTATCATCTCATTTCATTTCATTTTGTTTTATCATTATTTTATTGTATTTTATTTATTTATCTTTACTATTTTTCCAGACCCTGAATACAGTCGATTGATCTATAAGCACAATGTAACCGAAGACAATGCTGATTTCTCTGTCCTATATTGCCCCTATGTAATATCCATAGGTGGTTCTCTTTACATCATGTTGTTAATATTGTGTCCATTATATGGACGATTTAATTTTAACATTATTTCAATTTTAATTTTTTTTTTTTTTTTTTTTTTTATTTCAAAAGAGCTTTATTGAAAAGAATTTAGATTTACAACATATGCATGAATATACATTCCCTCAAATATACATAGATAAGAAAAGTTACATATAAAGCCTAGAGATGCACATCCATGTACAGACTTATACAAAGCTCCTTCTTTTTTTTTTTTTCTTGAACAGTTTCAATGGTTAACAGATCAAATCTTGTACCTTGCCTACAGGTCCCAATCAATGGGATCTATGTCGTAATTAACTTTCATATCCAACAATATAGTTTAGACAGTCATGTTTGAGAAGAGTTACAGAAAAGCAAGTTTGAAAGATTGAGGGAAATAGAGAAGTAGGAGTAGAGGGATGGCGAGGAGGGAGGGAGAGGGGAGAGAAAAAAAAAAAAAAAAAAAAAAAAAAAAAAAAAAAGAATATTTATTCTATGTCCCTGTCGTTTTAAATAGTGCCCTTCCAGGTTGCTACGATCATTTCGTGCATGTCTAATTTGTCTATTTTGAGATAGTGGTATCTCTCAAGTGTTAGAAGTTCTGTAACTTGATTTTTCCACTCCTCTACAGTTGGTATTTCTTGGGTTTTCCATCTTTTAGGGATAAGCTTTTTTGCTCCAGTTAACATAATCATTAGTAGAGCCTGTCTAGTCGGATCTTTAATTTTAGGTAATGAGCAAAACAGTATACTCTCCATGCAATTAGGTATGTGTGTGTTTACTAGGTTTGAAATTATGTCAAAAACAGTCTCCCAATATCCCTCCAATTTAGGGCAAGACCACCAGATATGTGATAGGGAACCTTCCTCACCACACCCCCTCCAGCAGGTGTTGTTGATGGAGGAGAACATTTTATGTAACCTAGCAGGGGTAAGATACCATCTGCTCGTAAGCTTGTAATGCATTTCTTGTATACTAGCTGACACTGAGGAACGTTTAAGGAGTTCAAAGGCTTTCAACCATACATCTTGTTCGATAGGCTGAGGAAGCTCTTTGTTCCAGGCAAATGCATAAGAGGGCAGTGTTTTTTGGTTGTCAGAGGAGATTATACTATATAAGAGTGAGATTAGGTGCCTTGGAGTGTTGGGGAGGACGCACAACCCCTCAAAGGGGGTAAGTCCACGGCCTAAGTCGTTCCTAAATTTGTGATGAGAAATGAAGTGGATCAATTGATTATAGTGGAGCCAAGAAGAAAACAATTCGCTATGTGTTTCGGCTAGTTGATTCTGTGTTTTAGTGACATTATTCTCCCTAATGAATTGCATGGAGCCTACTCTTAGGCTGTAAGGTTGTCTTAATCTGCTGCATAGTTTACTATATGGAAGGTCTATATTCTCAATTATAGGTGTGAGAGGAGAATATCTTGATGAGATGTGAGTGCTAGTCGCCAGGATTTTATCCCATTCTGATAGTGTTTCTGCGGTTATTAGGTATTTGTGTAGATTTTTTGGTCTATGCGCGGTGTGTGTCCATGCCAAGGTACCTAAGTTATTTATAGAAAATATTTGTCTGTCTAAATGTAGCCAGGCCTTGTTGGTGTCATTATGGGACCATTCGACTATCCTTTGTAGAAAAATTGCTGACCTGTAAACAGAAAGATTCGGAAACCCCAAACCCCCCCTATCTTTAGACATGTACAGTGTCCTCTTGGGAACCCTAGGTCTAGTATTAGCCCATATATAACTTTCTATTGTGGATTGAAGTTGTTTAAGGAATCCCGCCGGTAGTGGTATTGGTAAAGCTTGGAGTATGTAAAGAATCCTTGGAAGGATATTCATTTTGAAGACTCCTATCCTCCCCAGCCATGAGATAGGTTTGTTCTTCCAGCTAGACAAATCTCTAATGATGTCATTTTTTAAGGGGATGTAATTACTCTTAAATAAATCTTGTAAGTTTGGTGTTAATTGTATTCCTAAATATTTAATCTTATGATGTGCTATTGGGATATGGTATTTCAAGTTCAGGAGGCGTATGTTTAATGGGTTAGTGGTAATATTCATGATTTCCGATTTGTTTATATTAAGGAGAAAGTTAGATACCTCGCTATATGAATCCAGCTCTTGTAATAATTCTGGGATAGAGGTTTCTGCTTTGGAGAGGGTGAACAGAATGTCGTCGGCATACAGTGCTTGTTTGCACTCCATATCTCCAACTTTAATTCCGGTAATATTTTTATTTAACCTGATTTTATGTGCTAAAACCTCGATAGAGATCGCGAAAAGTAAGGGTGACAGGGGGCAACCCTGTCTTGTCCCATTGGATATACAGAAGGTATCAGAGAGGGTGCCGTTCACTCGGACCCTAGCATTAGGGGCAGAATAAAGCGCCATTGACATATTTAAAAAGGGTTCTGGGATATTCATTTCTTTCATGGCTCTTCGCAGGAAGGGCCAGCCCACCCTGTCGAAGGCCTTTTCCGCATCTGTCGCTAATAGGGCCATAGGGATTCCAGTGTTCTTAGCGTGATTTATCAACTGTATAACTTTTGTGACGTTATCTCTCGCTTCCCTCCCTGGGATGAACCCTACTTGATCCTTGTGTATGAGATCTGGAAGGTATTTATTTAATCTATTCGCTAGGATTTTAGCCAGGATTTTCATATCCGTGTTTATCAGGGATATTGGCCTAAAATTACTTGGGCTGGTGGCTGGTCTGCCTGGTTTAGGCAGAACTGTGATGTGGGCCTCTAGAAGGGTTCTAGATATAATAGGGTCCTCTCTAAGGGCGTTAAACAATTGTAACATATGGGATGAGAGTGCCTCACCACACTTCTTAAAATAGGTGGATGGAAGCCCGTCAGGGCCTGGGCTTTTCCCAGACGGGATATCCTTAATCGCTTGTTGGAGTTCTTCTAGTGTAATTGGGTCAGAGAGAGAATCCGCTGATTGCGTGTCTATGTTAGGGAGTCGGAGGTCTTGGAAGTATTGGTCTAATTTAGTTTCTATAGTAGGGTCATTCTGTGTAGTGTTTCCTCCTAAATTATATAGTCTATTATAGTAATTACGGAACGTGGCAGCGATCTTGGGGCTATCCTTCAGTGTTATGCCGTCCGGTGAGTTAAGGGAGTGTACATAGTTACTCAATTGCTTGCGCTTTAAACTCCTAGCTAGGATTTTGCCAGGTTTGTTCCCCCCTTCATAGTAATACTGTCTTAAAAACAGTGCTTTTTGTTGGTGGATTTTTATCAGGTGCTGTTTAAGTAGAAGTCTGTTGTCGTTGAGGTCTGAGAGTATTTGTTTGTCTGATGGATTTTGTTTGTGGGTTGTTTCAAGTGATTTAATGTTTTGTAAGAGATTTGCATGGATCTCCCTAGAGGTTTTGTTCAGGAAGGATTTACGTTTTATCAATATACCTCTAACTACTGTTTTATGGGCCTCCCACTCTAGTTGTCTGGAAGAGGATGTGTGTGAGTTTAAGGAAAAATATTCTGTTATACTCTTTTGGATCGAATCCAGGAACACTGGGTCACTGAGCAGTGTATCCTCCATTCTCCAAATTCTGTGTGTTATCGGGATGTCGGGCCATAGTATGTTACAGGTCACAGGAGCGTGGTCAGACCAAGTGATATTGCCAATAGAGCATTCATTCGTTATAGATAAGCCCTGCTGGTCAGTATAAATGTGGTCGATCCTGGTGTAACAGTTGTGGGGGTTGGAGTAAAAGGTATAATCCCTATCTGATGGGTGCAGAGTCCTCCAGGTGTCGTGTAACGTGAGATTTTGGAGTATGTTCCTGACTATTTTCAATTTCTTGTTTGTTATACTTGAAGTGCCTTTTGAGGAGTCTATGAGGGGTTCTAGGGACAGGTTGAAATCTCCCGCCAGGAACACCACCCCCTGGGAGTTATCTAAAATTAGGTTTGCAATCTTTCTGAAAAAGGCGATATGCGACTGGTTAGGGGCGTAGATATTGATGAGAGTGATTTGGTGTCCGTACAGTGAGCCCCTTAGTAATATATATCTGCCTTCTGGATCTTTTTCAGTTTGAAGGATGTTTATAGGTAGGGCCTTATGAAATGCGATACCCACTCCTGCTTTTTTGCTAGGCCCTGAAGCAAAAATGGCATTGGGGTATTGTGTGTTGTGCCATTTAGGTTCTTTTCCTCTCTGAAAATGAGTCTCTTGGAGCATAAGTATGTGACTATTAAGTTTGTTCAGGTCTTTGAAAGCTATAGAGCGTTTACCTGGGTTGTTTAGCCCTTTTGTGTTTATTGTGGTCAGTCGTAATATGTGATCCTGGAATCTACTGATCTTGGTATGCATTTTGACGGGGAGTAAGTGGAATAGAAGAGAAGAGAAAAAAAAAAAAAAAAGGGGGGGGGACGGTAAGAGAGGGAGTGGATAGAGAAGGGTGGGAAAAGGAGTTGTTAGGTAGAAAAAGAAAGAAAATAGTTTCAAGAGGCCTCGAGAAAGTCCTCTGAAAAGAGTCGCTATGGATATGTGCGTTACAGTTTTTATTTACAAAGTATAGTAACTATCTGGGCCGCAGTGGTCCAGGGAACATAAAAACAGTTCGTAAAACCACTGCGGACAGAACAACAAACAAAATCAACAAGTGGGGTGAGTACACCCATGCAAGGTCAGCACAAGAGAGTAACATATTAAAATAAAGAGTTATAACTTATAAACCCAGCATAATCAGGACATCAAGGGGAGGTTGGTACAGGAGGGGGTAGGGAACGCAGAAGAGGGAAGAATGAAGGGGAAAATTCAAGTGGGTATGGGGAGTGGGTAGGACTAGGAGGAAGATTCTGGGAGTATTGATATATGGAGGCTTGAGGGATGAGTCTGAGGGAGGACAGAAGATAGTGAGGGACAGAACAGGGAAGTTCAAGTAAGGTATCATGCATCGTGTTGACTTTAACTATGTTTCTGTCTTTTACCTTGGGTCTCTAACTGACCCCCTTAGATGGCATGAGTTAATTAGAGGAAAATCTGTATGCAGTGCGGTTCCATCTCTGTTTGTGGGGATAAGCCTCTATTATCCCCTTTATCCCTGTGACCAGGAATGCCCGGATAGGCTCTCTGTGGGGGTACCAAGGAGTGGGGAGGGGGGCGTTGAAAACAGAACTGAAGAGGTATTAAGGTGTGGAGTGTGGAAGGGGAAGAAGGGAAAGGGGAAGGAGAGAAGCAAAGGTAAAATATATATTCTAGTACAACAATAAAGCATACATATACTGTTAGGTTTATATACCCAAATTATGTATAGGTTTCGGTGAAGAGCATAATATCAAATGTCCTTAATATGGTATCACAATGGTCTCCGCTAAGGGAGGGCAGAATAAAAGTCCTGTAAAGTGAGTCTCTTAAGATACATTGGTTTCCCATTTTGGGAAGAGTCTTACATGCTTATCTATACCTTTCCATTTAGCTTTATCTTTTTAATGCTAACATATAGAACTTTAAGAACATTGAAAACATTGGAGTCATTCCCACCTCCCAAAAGGCATACTTAGTACTTATCTGGATATCTTAGGTGGGATGGTCTATGGAGTCGGTCGATTTGCTTCCATCCAATCTTGGTAGTTGTTGTCTGGTTTGCATATTAATCTCCGGCACAGGATAAATCCTTGAAAAAAGATTGAGGATCTGAGCCTGGCTTGTAGATGATCGTTTTGTTGTTGTGGTTTACAATGACAGACACTGGAAATCCCCAGCGGTACTGGATTTTATTTTTCCTGAGGTGGGATGTTATGTGAGATAAGTCTCTCCTCTTCTGTAGGGTGACTGGAGAAAGATCTGTAAAGATTTGAATTTCCTCCCCTGCGTGGGTGATGGGATGTTTTGCTCTAGCTCCTTTGAGGATGTCTTCTTTATCCCTGAAACTCAAAAATTTGACAATTATGTCCCTGGGAGGGGCCTTCGGAGGAGGCTTGGGCCTAAGTGCCCTATGGGCTCTTTCAATGGGGATTTCTTTCGCTGCTGGGGTATCTTTAATTACCCTAAAGAGGGCTTGTAAGTATCCCTCTATTGCCGGTGGGTGTATTGTTTCAGATATCCCCCTAAACCTCAGGTTGTTGCGCCTGCAACGATTGTCCAAATCTTCCACTTTATCTGTCAAGTAATAAAGTTGATCTGCTTGACTTCGTATATCTTCTGTGTTAAGCTTCAAGTTATCGTCGATAGACTTATGGTGTTCCTCCATTTTTTTTACTCTGGTGTCTAAAGCACTCATGTCCTTTCTAAGATCACCAAACAGTTCCCTCATTTCTTGCAAGACTTCTTTTATATCATCTTTTGATGAGAGGTGTTGCAGGTCGTTTTTAGTTATGTATGAGGTGTGTGATGTTTCAACTTGCAGGCTTTTAGCTGCTGAATTACCTTGGTTATCAGCCATACTATCCCCTGGAGAATTTGCTTTTTTATCAGTTGGTTTTAAGAACTGACTTATTGTGTTAGAGGAGTCAGTTTTCCCTGGTTTAGATTGCCTCTTGCAAGGCATTACCTATATAATATGTCCTTTGGAGAAGAGAGTAGAAGGGGGGTGGTATAAGGCTGTTTAATTCTGTGAATAGTTCTCTTGATGTGGGCCCTGTTCCCCAGGCATGTGTATAAAGTGTGAACCTTTTTAGCTATCAGGACACCTGTCCCAGAAATGTCTCTTTTATTAGGGAGGATCACTATTGTAAGACCTTCCAGGGCTGCTTTATTCTTGCGTTTATGTTAGATTATGTTTTCCCTGCTGCAGCCACCAAGTTAAGTAAGTGTTTGTTTGCTGCGCAGTTAGGCCTTCGCAAGGTGAATAGGTATACTACTGTCCTCTCCGCAAGATAAGCGTATGCCTCAGACTGTCTCAGAGCCTATGGGGATTGTGTTAGCTGTCGGGTTATATTCCCTGTCTTTTTTGTCACTTTTGTGCGGTCGGATCTTGGCGAAGAGTGCCCCAGTAGCTGTGCATGAAAACCACGCGGCACTCCGCGTCGCGACTATGGTTGCTCCGCTACCAGCCCACAACCCTCTTTGCTCGCCACACCAGTCTTACCGGTCGGGTGTCCGGAGGTGAGTTAGAAAGTGTCCGTGGCGGTTATTGCTTGTCTCCGTGCTGGGAGCGAATCACTTTCTTGTTGTGTGGCTTCGCTGCAGATTTCGGCTTGTGATTTGTGGCGTCCGTTTTAGGCTTGTACCGGCTCCTCTATGGGCTATTTTTGTACGCTGGGTTATACCTGCTCTCTCCCTCGGGTTTAGGTGGGAAAAAAAGGGGACAATGCTGGGTTTTATCTTATGCTGCTTGCATGGGGTATTGGAGCCCTCTCAATGTGCGGCCATTTCCCTGCCTGGCCAGACTCCGCCCCCTCAATTTTAATTATATTCACTTTGTGCTTACCCCGTGTTGCTTTTTAGCTTGGGTGGTCTACTTCACACCAATCCCATAATCGGTGCCACAATTATGGTTAGATACAAGGCTGGCGGAGCCTTTACAGTGTTATACTTTTCACTTTTTCGTGATTACTTACTATGGATATATAATAGCTTATATGTTGTTTTATTCATATAGATTATATGTATATAGGTTTCCCGTTTTGTCTATATAGTTCCTTTTTACACTGTTTACACTTTACTCCAAGGATGTTGTTTGATGCACAGAATAGGAGTCTGCATGCAGCGACCGTGGAAATAGATAGGTATTAGAAACAACAGTTGATTGTTATGAAATATACAACTAAGATTTATTTGTTTATACTTTTCACTTTTGTGTGATTATTCTCTATGGATATATAATAGCTTATATGTGGTTTTATACATATAGGTTTTATACATATAGGTCCCCCTTTTTTACATATATTGTTTCTATTTACACTGTTTACACTTTATTCTTAGGATGTTATTTGATGCACAGCATAGGAGTCTGCATGCAGTGACCGTTGAAACAGACAGGTATTATAAATAACAGTTTGTTGTTGTGAAATAAACAGCTGAAATTTATTGGTAGTGTTACACGAATATAGCCGTGTTCGCCATTGACAGTCTATGTGTGGCCCAGGATGGAAACTGTTTGTCACCTTTATACGAGTGTGATTATTTTAATAGATTAGCCCATCTCTGATACAGAGGCACAGAGGCGGACAATAACACAGTGATGATCTTGTTACGCCCATGGGGGTGTGGACACACGGCTGATTGGTCGGATCTCGCCATCTCTTTAACATTATTTTGGCTGTGCAACGCCTTTGTTATCCGATATGCGAAAGCCGCTGTGATCTATATGGCGAGCGTATCGCTGTATCTGTCCATGACTGGCAAGTAGCGATCTGATCCGATTTAGCAAAATGTTTTTACTATGTTGCTATAGGCAACGGGCATAGTCAGTGACAGGTGGGCGTATCTGGGAAGCGTAATGGTATGACGCTTCTGATACAGAATGCTATTAGGCTGCTGATTGGTACTATTATAATTCCCACAAGTCTGATGACGGCCCATTGGTGGAATTACGATCTACATGACTGGGATCACACTGATTGGTTGAATTACGATCCTCACATAATATGGTTTTTTCTTCGTTTTTTCTTCGTTTTTTCCTTTGTTTATGGTCGTTTAGCAGCTGATTAGAAAGGGTTGAACAGTGATTATTCCCCCCACTCTATTAGCAACACGGGGTCCTATGTTTTAACTCACTTGATTAATTTACTTTGCACTATTGTAATATCGATCACTATTTGTTATTGGGTAAGATAGGTTTTGTAACCTTGACTGTGATTGGTCACACTTATGGGGAGGGTATTTTTGGAGCCTATTTAAGGCCTGCTTTTTCACATTGTTAGCTTGTCAGAGGAAGGGACTGTTATTGTCCCGAAACGTCACTCGTTTGAATTAAAGTCTTTTGTCCCAGTTGGAATCGTTCAGTGAGTGCTTCTTTGCAACAGTTTATATATATATATATATATATATATATATATATATATATATACTTTTGCTTGAATAATGTTAGTGTCCGTTTGGTAAATATTGACACAGTTTCATTTATTATACACACAGTAATCATCCATTCCTTTCATATTGTATTCCCATGCATGTTACCCAGAGACTATCAATGTATTCAACAGGTGTGCTCAGGTTTAGTCTGAGGGCGTGTTTTACTTTTAGCGAATCACATTTGTTTGAATCTGTTTTAAACAGGTGTGGGGCTCAACACTGTAGGCTATGACTACGGATCATTTCCGAAACATGTAAGCCATACAGTGCTGCGCCCTCAGCACCTTCCACACTGTTTGCTGTGTATCACCAAGTTTTAACCGAATAAATAATAAAGGATTGTTTTAATGCAGCTGGGATCGTCTTTCTTTGAACTTTTCATACTTAATAATTCATAAAGCCTTAAATAATTGATCCCAAATTCATAGACTGTAAATGTACAGGACATAGGAAGGAATGTACACATAACAATACAAGTTCATAAATATACAAACAATAAAAAACAACAAACATGAAAGGGGAGCAAAATAGATAATAAAAATATAAGAATTAGTGTAAAGAAATTTAATGATAACATTTTTCTAAGGATTAAATCTCAATTTTTAGTTTCTAATTTTTGATTTTTATGATCTTTATGAACAATAACTAGCAGAAAAGGGGCAAATCAGATATCATTTAATGTTGATACTATTGTTTAATTCAAATTTTAATTTTAATTTTAATTCTAATATTAACCTAATTTCCATAATACTACAAATCCCAAAGGTTTGTTGTGATTATTTAAACAAAAAGATTGACATCGGCTTCAACATTCAAGCCAAGTGGGGTCCTAGTGTTAAGATGAAAAATCCATCTAACCTCCTTTTTGCTTAAATAATATTCTCTGTCCTCACCTCTCTTGGAGAAAGGAACGTGATCAATTGCTTGGAAATTAGCCAGGCTAGAATTTCCCAAATGTTCAAATTTAAAATGGGTGGCAACAGAGGTGAACACATCAGGGTCCTCAATGTCCCTGATGTGCTCCAACACCCGATCTCTTAACCTCATCTTGGTTTTCCCCAAATATTGTATTTTACATTCTTTACACGTCATAAGATAGACTATATGTGTGGAATTACAATTTAGTCTAAATTTTATTTTATATTCTTTGTTAGTACTGTGGGACATAAAAGTGTCCCCCTCAGTTACATAATCACATGTTTTACACCTGGTGGCCCTACATCTATAGAAACCCATCCTAGGTTTCAACCAAGATTGTGTCTTCCTGTCTGGCAGGGAAAAGGGGGCTACATAATCTCTTATAGTCATGGCTTTTTTAGGTACAAATTTTATACCCTCTGCCACTACTTTTTCTAATACTGTATCAGTATGGAGAATTGGAAGGCTTTCACGGATGATGTCACAAACTTGTTTGAACTCCAGACTATATGGAGTACTGAAAATGATGTTTTTACAGACATCCTTAGCCTTTCCCTCTCTTTCAACTTTCCTATATAAGAGAAGGTCCTCTCGAGGTATAGCATCGACTATCTCTTTTGTATTTAGTAGAAGGGCATCCTTATACCCTCTTTCAAGAAGTCTGTCATGCAATTTTTTACTTTGTTGCTGATACAAAGAATCATTCGAACAAATGCGTTTTGTCCGAATGAATTGACTTTTGGGAATAGCATTCAAAACGTGTTTTGGATGACATGATTTGTAATTGAGAATTGTATTCCCACTGGTGGGTTTACGGTACAAATTGGTAACAACGCTATCTCCTTCGATTGTTAACTCAATATCAAGAAACTGTATTTTTAGAGGGTCCTGAACCCCCACAAAAATCAAATTGAAATTATTACAATTCAAATAATCAAAAAAGGAAATTGCTGATTTCTCATCTCCATCCCATATAAATAATAAGTCATCAATATAGTGACCGAAGTAAACTATATGATGACGAAAGGGGTTACTATCTGCATAGACGTGGAACAGCTCCCACCATCCCATATAGAGATTGGCGTAGGAGGGGGCAAATTTTGCCCCCATAGCCGTTCCACGTCTCTGCAGATAGTAAGATCCCTCAAACAAAAAATAATTATGGGAGAGAAGAAATTCAATCACACAAATAAGAAAATGTTTGTAATCTTCAGAATAATTCGACATTCTGTCCAGAATGTGCGAAATAGATTGCAGTCCCAAATGATGGGGGATCGATGTATACAGTGATGATACATCCACTGTTATAAACCGATAAGATGGTTTCCATTGTATGGATTGCATGGCAC